>NC_054700.1:42581004-42881756 GCF_016097555.1 Gigantopelta aegis | reverse complement strand
GTTCCAGCACGTGCACCTCGTGTGAAGCAGGTCACTACTGTCCGACAGATGGGATGGGTTCGGCCATTCAATGTGCGGCTGGACACTACCAGACAGGAACTGGCCAGACGTCGTGTACCGAGTGTGCACAAGGTAATATTTAAAGATACATGTTGTCCCTTTTGATAGATTATACATAATCTTGTGGTCTTAAAGTATGGTATTTTATAACTTGTGTCTCTTTTGATATGTTATATTCAACATTTGTGTGTTGAAGTATGGTATTTAATTTATAACTTATGTCTATTTTGATATTTTGTATTCAACATTGTTTACTTTATAACTTATGATGTCTGCATTCATATTTTATATTTAACATTAGCTTGTTAAATTATTATATTTTATAACTTATGATGTCTGTTTTGATATTTTATGTTTAACTCTGTAGTGTTGAAGTATGGTAATTTATAACTTATTATAATGTCTATTTTGTTATTTTATATCAATATTATGGAGTAAAAGTATGTTATACCTTATGTTTGTTTTTATATATAGCCTTAATAAGACATGTTTAGCTGTATGTGTTTGTGTGCCTTGATTAAATATTAAACTACAAACAGTGTTATTAGACGTCATCCTAAACATGTAATTTGTGTATGATAAAAATCAATTCTGTGTTTGATTTTCCTCCAGGATACAAGTGCACCGACCGTACCCAGAGTGCTAAAGCTTGTCCTGTAGGACAGTACCAAGATGGCCGAGGAATGGAGGCCTGCAAATCGGTGAGTGTATCACATTTAATGAGTTAGCCCATTTTCTCTTAGGTTTCTTTACAGTACTAGCCATTCTGTGGAGATTGGCTGGTCGAGAGGGCTACAGGGTTGAAATAATTAATGTGTCCTTAATCTGAACACAAAACTGGAAAGGCTTTTTTGAGCAGTTTAAAGAGAACTTTTGTTTTTAGAATAGTAACTGAGAAATGTATAATTTATCAACAGTTTATTGATTTTTATATTGTTTTGGTTTCATTAATGACTTGGAGAGAATTTTTTTTTTAGAATAGTAACTGAAAAATGAATAATTTATTAACAGTTTAATTGACTTCTGTTTTGTTTTGGTTTCATTAATGACTTTGTTAAACACATCTTCCTGACCTGCCAAGCTTGCTGGAAATTTAGTTAGATTTGACTGGAAATTGGGTCATTTGAAGGAAATAATGCATGATATTCCTTTCCCTCCAGTTTGATGTTACATATTTGTATGAAAATGCATAGGTTTAATCTCAATCTGATTAAAATTAGCTCTACTGGTCTACCAGTAGATCTAACAGCATTGTGTGGACTCCCATGTCCAGGTGACATTTCATTCATAAATAACAATTTAAATATTGACCAATTACACTTCGCCTTTTATAGTGTTATTTGGGAGCATACAAATTCTAAAAATATTGGGCGAGACTATTTATGTAATGGCGAACTTGTAGATCTATTTCAGCATTGAAAAAACAGGGGGAAAAGTGCAATAATAAACTTTGGATTGTATACTAGTATAAACAGATTTTATGGCTATACCATCACGGTTTTTTTTCATCTTGAAAAATAATTTTATATAAAATTTTATATTGCAGTTAGTTTCCGGCATACTTCGTAATTCACCCGAATTATTTCATATACCCTTGGCATAATCCTGAATGTTTTCAAATGCTTTTCAAATCACTGGCATGATTTTGCAAATAAAGTTTTGATTGGTCGAATAAAAGGTCAGCTGGACATGAGCTCCAAGGGGTTGCTGTTAGATCCACATTTAATAGTGGAGCTAATTTTAATTAGATTGGATTAAGCTTATAAGAGAAGGAAAAAAAGACAAAATACACAAATTCCATGAAATATAGGAGATTTTAGACAGATCTGATATCTTGGTGTGGCATGGAACCCAATACAACAAAATATTTTAGAATTTAATCATGGTTTTGTATTTTTGACCATTTACTGGTAATTTGCTTTGCTTTATAATTTGAGTTGGTACTTTGATTTTATGTATTGTATTATACATAAAATCTGTGATTTTACATAAATATATAAAAATAATATATTCATATACTTACCATTTGTGAAACCCAATAGCCGATGTGTATTTTTGTGTTGGGGTGTCGTTAAACATTCATTCATTCATTCATTCATTCTTTGACTTGAATGTTTTAGTGTCCATCTGGCTACGTACTACATACCACACTGAAACTGGTCAGATACAGTGTACAATCTGCCCATCAAAATCCAGATTTTGTTTTATTTTATTGAATACTTTGACTGTTTCAGTCAGATGCAGTTTAAAATCTGGCCATCTGTCTACAAACTTTGTTTTATTTTATTGAATACTTGGACTGTTTCAGTCAGATTCAGTTTAAAATCTGGCCAACTGTCTACAAACTTTGTTTTATTTTATTGAATACTTTGACTGTTTCAGTCAGATGCAGTTTAAAATCTGGCCAACTGTCTACAAACTTTGTTTTATTTTATTGAATACTTGGACTGTTTCAGTCAGATGCAGTTTAAAATCTGGCCAACTGTCTACAAACTTTGTTTTATTTTATTGAATACTTGGACTGTTTCAGTGTCCGTCTGGCTACTACAACACAGGAACTGCTACAATACAGTGCACGATCTGTCCAGCAGGATCAAAGTGTCCTGATCCAACAGCGTCACCTGTACTGTGTGCCAGTGGAGAGGTGAGAGTCATACTTTATAATTAAATATCCAACCGCGTCACCCGTACTGTGTGCCAGTGGAGAGTTGAGAGTCATACTGTATAATTAAATATCCAACTGCGTCACCCGTACTGTGTGCCAGTGGAGAGGTGAGAGTCATACTGTATAATTAAATATCCAACTGCGTCACCCGTACTGTGTGCCAGTGGAGAGGTGAGAGTCATACTGTATAATTAAATATCCAACAGCATCACCCATACTGTGTGCCAGTGGAGAGGTGAGAGTCATACTATATAATTAAATATACTGTATGCCAGTGGAGAGGTGAGAATCATACTTTATAATTAAATATCCAACAGCGTCACCCGTACTGTGTGCCAGTGGAGAGGTGGGAGTCGTACTTTATAATTAAATATCAAACAGCGTCACCCGTACTGTGTGCCAGTGGAGAGGTGAGAGTCGTACTGTATAATTAAATATCCAACAGCGTCACCCGTACTGTGTGCCAGTGGAGAGGTGAGAGTCATACTGTATAATTAAATATCCAACAGCGTCACCCGTACTGTGTGCCAGTGGAGAGATGAGAGTCGTACTGTATAATTAAATATCCAACAGCGTCACCCGTACTGTGTGCCAGTGGAGAGGTGAGAGTCGTATTTTATAATTAAATATCCAACCGCGTCACCCATACTGTGTGCCAGTGGAGAGGTGAGAGTCGTACATTATAATTAAATATCCAACAGCGTCACCCGTACTCTGTGCCAGTGGAGAGGCGAGAGTCGTACTTTATAATTAAATATCCAACAGCGTCACCCGTACTGTGTGCCAGTGGAGAGGTGAGAGTCGTACTGTATAATTAAATATCCAACAGCGTCACCCGTACTGTGTGCCAGTGGAGAGGTGAGAGTCATACTGTATAATTAAATATCCAACAGCGTCACCCGTACTGTGTGCCAGTGGAGAGGTGAGAGTCGTACATTATAATTAAATATCCAACATCTATATCAGCGTCACCCGTACTGTGTGCCAGTGGAGAGGTGAGAGTCGTACTGTATAATTAAATATCCAACAGCGTCACCCGTACTGTGTGCCAGTGGAGAGGTGAGAGTCGTACTTTATAATTAAATATCCAGCAGCATCGCCAGTACTGTGTGCCATTGGAGAGTTGAGTGTAATACTGTATAATTTTAAAAGTACAAAAAAAAGGGGTAAAGTAATACCTATCAACTTGAATCCTAAATGGATATAATTTTTTTTATATAATTATATAAGCATGAAAATAAAATGAACTCCCATCAAACAACTTTGAGTGTGAAGCCACTGTACTAAAAGAGTTTATCTGGGGGTCATTTTTCATCCACACCCACTTCTGCTTAAGTTATCTATAGTCCGCCAAATTTTATTACCATTGCTGACGGATGTAAATGTGAAGAACAGGTATTTGCACATTCACTAACTTCCAAAGGACAATGTGTGCGGAAGTGTGGGTGCAGATGAAAAAAGTGGATAAATCTGATCGCTGCCTTATGGATAGGTGTAAGGCCACTACACCCTCTTCTCTCCCACTAACCAACTAACAACTAACCCACAGTCCTGGAAATGAAATATAGAAAATGTGTATATTTATGCTCTCTGGTTGGAATTAAAGCTAATCCACGTTTCTTATTGTAGTTTTCTAACGAAGGAGCCACAGCTTGTCAGGCGTGTCCAGTTGGTCAGATCTGTTCTGGAGGAAGCCCAGTGTCCTGCCTGGTCAGTAGAACAGAGTTTAGCTTTTATAACAAAGAGGTCTTTTAAAAAAATTAAATACTTTAAGATTTGTTTCCACTGGTTTCTTATGTCATAAAATGTATTAGGTGCGTCATGAGACACTTTCTTTAATAGTTAATATGAATTATTTAAGGGAATTTGGTATATTCCTAGAAAACTAATGTGACATTATTTATACTGAAATTTTACTGTACGAGTTCATGTTGTGGTGAAAATCCATATTGGACAAGAGGATATATATAGAGGATATTTCATGTTTTTTGTCAAATATGATTTATATCTCATCAAGTGAAGTTTGCAATCATATCTCATGAGTCTAGCTTGCGTGAAGAGTATGATATGATTGCAAACTTCACGAGATGAGATATAAATCATATTTGACAAAAAACATGAAATATCCTGTATATATATCCTCTTGTCCAATATGGACAAATTTGACGAAAAACATGAAATTTTCTATTTATTATATAACTTTTGGCAATTTACCTTTATTTTTAAAATGCCAGCAGCAAACTAGTTCAGCTTTCTTACAGTGAAGGTAACATTTTCTACAGTGACGATAACACATTTTAGAGTGAAATTTTCACTCTAAAATGTGTTATCGTCACTGAGTGACTGATAACACTTTTATTTCACTGATATTTTAAGATATTTCACTAAATGTTATATAATAAAGAATGATGTATAATGATATTATTATTATTTTATTTAAGGTTTATCCTAATACCCGGTAGACATAATAATGTTTCTTTTTTTTATTTCATTTTTGTTTTAGTAATATGGATTTTTTGTAGGTATTCTAAAAGAATTATTTTTATTCAATTTGTAGGTATACTCAAATAATTATTTTTATTCAGTTTGTAGGTATTTTCAAAGAATTATTTTTATTCAGTTTTTTATTCTTAGATTTGAAGTTTATTATTTATATCCTTAAAATAATAATAGTAACAACCATTTTACTTCATTTATATCCTTTGAATATTATTATTTTTATTATTTCATTTATAATAATACTTCTTAATATATAATACATGTAATATGTAATGACATTAATTTAATATTATTTTTGTAATTTCATTCAGAGTGGGCAGTACTCAAATGGAACTGGTTGTGTGGACTGCCCTGTTGGATATGCGTGTCCATCACCCATCTCGGGACGACAGGCCTGCCCCTCGGGGACGTACCAGGACCAGACAAAACAGACGAACTGTCTGAGCTGCCCGCTGGGGAAATCTTGTCTCGACGTTTCTCAGACACCGGTCAGCTGTAACGCTGGATTCCTCAGCCTGGCAGGAGAGGCAGCCTGCAGAGTAAGAAATTTCTGGGATTGATCCCCATCGGTGGGCCCATTGGGCTATTTCTCATTCCAGCCAGTACACCACGACTGGTATATCAAAGGCCGTGTTATCCTGTCTTTGGGATGGTACATATAAAAGATCCCTTGCTACTAATGAAAAAATTAAGCAGTTTTTTTCTTCTTCTATTTTTCGGGGTAAAGCACTCACCTGATGCGCTGTCGGTCTATTGGTTATTTCTCGTTCCAGCCAGTGCACCACGACCGGTATATCAAAGGCTGTGGTACGTGCTATCCTGTTTGTGGGAGGGTGCATATAAAAGAAACCTTGTGGTTAATAAAAAGATGTAGCAGGTTTCTTATGATGACCATGTGTCAGAATTACCAAAAGGTTGACATCCAATAGCTGATGTGATCTAGTGGTGTCATTAAACAAAACACAGTAATTTTTCTCTATTTACTGGTGTTTATTATGGTGCTTCGTTGTGGACATCTTCATAAATCAAGGCTAATATTCGTTCCTCGTATTCAGCCTTGATACATGTAGTCAAGATTACTGATATCCACTACTAGCGCCCTCTATTGGAAGAAAATTTGTAACACCGATTATGTCCCTTACACGATGACATCGCTGACCAATCACAGCATCGGTAACATGTGACAATCTTGAAAGCAATATCAAAAATTAACCGCCGAAACCTTTTTTTTAACATATCGTGACAAACACGACACGTTTCCACGGATGCTGACGCTGCCATCTGTGTTTACAATAACAAGGGAATCTATAAGGAGCGTTGCAATTCGTTGCAATCAGATCTCATCGCATCCAATGAAATTTAAGCATTTTGTGGCACGATTTCTTGACGACATGTATCAAGGCTGAATACGAGAACGAATATTAGCCTTGATTTATGAAGATGCGTTATGGAGAGCTAATTGGTGTTCTTCCCACTTGTGTAGCTAGGAGAGGATGGGGTCACACCTCCCAGTTACATCTCTTCTTTTATTTCCTCACCACCTTTTATATTGTCCTGTTGTCCCATAACTCAACTCATAGACAGTGTGGGTTAAGTGAAAGGTCCCTTAAAAGGGGTTTAAGATTTTAGTTGGTTTTCTCATGTAATCTCTTGGCTCTGAGGCACTGAGTTACAATAATATTGTCCTGTTGTCCCATAACTCAACTCATAGACAGTGTGGGTTAAGTGAAAGGTCCCTTAAAAGGTGTTTGAGATTTTAGTTGTTTTCTCATGTAATCTCTTGTCTCTGAGGCACTGAGTAACAATAATATTGTCCTGTTGTCCCATAACTCAACTCATAGACAGTGTGGGTTAAGTGAAAGGTCCCTTAAAAGGGGTTTAAGATTTTAGTTGTTTTCTCATGTAATCTCTTGGCTCTGAGGCACTGAGTTACAATAATATTGTCCTGTTGTCCCATAACTCAACTCATAGACAGTGTGGGTTAAGTGAAAGGTCCCTTAAAAGGGGTTTGAGATTTTAGTTGTTTTCTCATGTAATCTCTTGTCTCTGAGGCACTGAGTAACAATAATATTGTCCTGTTGTCCCATAACTCAACTCATAGACAGTGTGGGTTAAGTGAAAATTCCCTTAAAAGGGGTTTGAGATTTTAGTTGTTTTCTCATGTAATCTCTTGTCTCTGAACTAAAACTAAAATTTGTTTTATTTAATGACGCCACTAGAGCACATTGATTTTTTTTATCTTATCGGCTATTGGACGTCAAACATATGGTCATTCTGACACTGTTTTTTAGAGGAAACCCGCTGTTGCCACATAGGCTACTCTTTTTACGACAGGCAGCAAGGGATCTTTTATTTGCGCTTCCCACAGACAGGATAGCACAAATCATGGCCTTTGTTGAACCAGTTATGGATCACTGGTTGGTGCAAGTGGTTTACACCTACCCATTGAGCCTTGCGGAGCACTCACTCAGGGTTTGGAGTCGGTATCTGGATTAAAAATCCCATGCCTCGACTGGGATCCGAACCCAGTACCTACCAGCTTGTAGACCGATGGCTTAACCACGACGCCACCGAGGCCGGTCTCTTGTCTCTGAGGCACTGATTAACAATAATATTTAGCGAGAGCCTGAATGGCCAGACCTGCACCGATGTTCATGATTATGGATGTCTTCAAAGTGCATGACCCAACACTGTGCATGCTTATACTTAGCTGGCTCTGCAGGTTTAATTCTTTAGGCTTGGGTGATGCCAAAAGAGTTAAACTGAACTGACAGCGGGGCGGGACGTAGCCCAGTAGTACAGCATTCGCTCGATGCACGGTCGGTGTGGGATCGATCCCCGTCGGTAGACCCATTGGGCTATTTCTTGTTCCAACCAGTACATCATGACTGGGTATATCAAAGGCCGTGGTATGTGCTATCCTGTCTGTGGGATGGTGCATTTAAAAGATCCCTTGCTGCTAACCGAAAAGAGTAGCCCATGAAGTGGCGACAGCAGGTTTCCTCTCTCAATATCTGTGTGGTCCTTAACCATATGACTAATGCCATATAACTGCAAATAAAATGTGTTGAGTGCGTCGTTAAATAAAACATTTCTTTCTTTCTTTGCTTATACTTAGCTGGCTCTGCAGGTTAAATTCCTTAGGCTTGGGTGACACCAAAAGAGTTAAACTGAACTGACAGCATGGGTCGAAATTGAGCTCTGTCAGCTTGCATGGGCAGGGCTAGCTCTGGCACTTGCCAAATTCGCCAGTTAAGAATTTGAAACACAACTGGCGAATTTTATTTCAATTTGGCGAAAGAATTTCATATAATGATTGATATTTTATGGAAAATAATGGTGGGTTTCAGCAAGTTTTAAAATTTAATAGATAATTTGGCAAACTTTTCTATACACCCAGAGCTAGCCCTGTATGGGATATAGATTCCTGCCAAGTAGTGTGAAACATGGGCTTTTTTTTATTAATTGTGAAACATGGGTGTTAATGTATCTATAGCTGTCTCTCTGTTAAATGATTTAATTATGGTGGATGTTTATTTGTATAGTTGTCTCTTTGCTACGTGTTTATGGGTTGTTTTTGTTTTTCATTCTAGAGTTGTCCCAATGGTTACTACAGCAGTTCTGGGGCTGGGTCATGCCAACAGTGCCCTGCAGGTCAGAAATGTTTTGACGGATCCAGCTTCATCACCCCGACAGATTGTCTTGCTGGAACCTTCTCACGCGTTGCCGAATCAACTTGCACAGCCTGTGATGCAGGTATTGGTTTATGTGGACTTATTTAACAGCATATACAATTGGTTTATTGATAAACTATTTTCTATCACACGAGGTACATTTAGTAGTGTAAAAATTGTACTGTTCTGTTTAATGTTTTTTCATTGTTGTAAAATCAACATTCAGAGCCTATGATGTAGGTATTGGTTTGTGTGGACTCATTTAACAGCAATTCAATTGGTTTATTGATAAACTATTTTCCATCACACTAGGTTCATTTAATAGTGTTGAACAATTGTATTGCCCTCTGTAGTGTTTTCTCACTATGCTGAATCAACTTGAAAAGCTTGTATGTACCCATTTAAGAGCAATACAGTTGCTTCATTGATGAAGTATTTTCCATACTAGATACCTGCATTAAATTTATTAGGCGACGCGATAGTGCTTACTTGAGGTGTTTGTGTCGCAGGATTGAACTACCTCAGTGGAACCGTTTTGCCAGTGCACCACAACTGATTAAAGGCTGTGGTATTTGTTTTCCTGTCTGTTGGAAAGTGCATATAAAAGATCCCTCGCTGCATTAAGAAAAATGTAGCAAGTTTCCTCTGATGACTGTGTCAGAATTACCAAATGTTTGACATCCTGAAAGCCGATGATTAATTAATCAATGTGCTCTTGTGGTGTCGTTAAACAAAAGCAAACTTTAAATTTATTACTGTTGTAAAATCGTACTGCTCTCTGTAATCTTTTCTCACACCGCCAAATCAAAGTGTACGTCCTGTGATGTAGGTATTGGTTTAGCATATTTATTTAACAGTAATGCACTTTGTTTATTGATATATTATTTTCTATCATACTAGGTTCATTTAGTGTTGTGAAAGCATTGTGGCAGTCCTGCTTTTTCTTGTAATATATCAATAGTAGTATTTCCAGTTATACTAAGTATATTCAGTGGTAGTAAAACATCATCCTGTTCTCTCTTGTGATATATTAATAAATTAATACTGTTGGTACTAACTATTTCCTATTCTACTAGATACATATGGTGCTAAAAATCATGGTCCTGTTTTGTATAATATATTAATAGTAATAAACTATTTTCTATCAAACTAGGTACATACAGTGATATTAAAGCATCATCCTGTTCTCTCTGCCCGGCTGGGAAATCATGCAATGATCCATCTGCTACACCAGTCAGCTGTGACCCTGGAACCTACAGCTCTACAGGAAAGGTAAAATATACATTCTAATTGTGACTCTGGAACCTACAGCTCTACCGGAAAGGTAAAATATACATTGTAATTGTGACCTTGAAACCAACAGCTTTACAGAAAAGGTAAAATATACATTGTAATTGTGACCTTGGAACCTACAGCTCTACAGGAAAGGTAAAATATACATTCTAATTGTGACCCTGGAACCTACAGCTCTACAGGAAAAGTAAAATATATATTCTAATTGTGACTCTGGAACCTATAGTTCTACAGGAAAGGTAAAATAAATATATTCTTATTCAACACATTTGTAAGAACGAATCTGATTGGATCTTGACTGAAATCTGAGCAAAGAACAGGTGTGTTTTGTTATGATATACTGATTAACAGTTTTGCTTACTTGCATACTGTCCATGCAGTATGTAATTAATTAAATACTGAACTATATTAAAGTCAGATGTGAACATATTCTTTATTTCCAATTGCCGACACAGATCGGTGGTTTTACTATAGAAAATGTCCGTTTTATAAGATCTGCTAATGCACCGGTAGTGAAAATAAATGTTCAACAGTTGCATGCACATCATTACAAACCTCTTTCTCATCTCGTTTTGAAACTCTCTTCTCGGTCTCTGTCTCTCTTCTCCTGACTGTCTCTAGGTCCCTCTGCTTCATCTCTCTGGCTCTGTCTCTATCTTCTATTTTTGTTCTCTCTCTCTCTCTCTCTCTCTCTCTCTCTCTCTCTCTCTCTCTCTCTCTCTCTCTCTCTCTCTCTCTCTCTCTCTCTCTCTCTCTCTCTCCACTTTTTATTTCATAACAACCATATGTTAGACACCATACAGCAATAATAAATTATAATCTGCCAAGAAGTTATTAATCAGACATTCCTTTCCTTTAATTACAACTGTTTTATTTATTTCCAGACCGTCAGCTGTACTCCGTGTCCTGCTGGCTTCGAGTGTCCCACCACCTCGGCCACACCCACAGCCTGTCAATCAGGTTTCTACTCGCCAGCGAACCAGACCGCCTGCCTCCAGTGCCCCACCGGTCAGTCCTGCATAGATCCATCCCAGGCCCCGGTCAACTGTCAGACTGGCCAGTACAGTCCACAGGTAAGCAAAAAAAAGACATTCAAATCTCGTATCAAAACATTAAGCTGTCTGTTAACAGAGATGTACCCTCTGGGAGGGATGTGGAGGAGGGCAGATGGCCCTCTGAGAATCTCACTTTTTGTTTTTTTTTACTCCAGAAAATAGCATACACATCTCAGGGTTTAATTTGTATAGTGTTTCATTTGTTTATAAAAAGTAGTGCCCCCCCCCCCCCCCCCTGGATTTTGATCACGTACAGCCCTGGTTAAAGTTTTTAGAAAAAAAGTACTGATATCTTGGAAAAATGAGTTGAGGTCTAACATTAATTAGGGTGAATAGAAATATGCATGGAATCCGTGTAATAAAATGATTAGAAGCAAATAGAAATTGAGCATAAACCAAGATGTTATAGAACTGTTAACCAATTAAATATTTTAGAAACATTTATGTTTCAAAGGCCTCAAAAGGCCTCTGGGCCTGAAAGCAAATTATTTGAAAACATAAGTGAAAGTGAGTTGGATACATTTTTAAACAACAAATTATAAGGTAAATTATATTTAATGGACATATATTCTGTTTCTTAAATATTCTCAAAATCTATGTTTAAAAATGTTTAAACATCTGCTCCAACTAAAACCTATTTATGGTTCTAGCAGTTGCTAACTTTAAAGGTTATCTTATGTGCAACAGAAAAATAAGTTTCAGTAGTGCCAATTTTATTGGACATGGTGGCTTTGACATCTGGGTATTTGCCATGGAGTAGCCAATCGTATGTCTCTTTGTGTAATATATCGCTATGTGATAACAAAAACCTTAAACCATGTTCTCTCAAACTCTGTTGTATGAAAAAATTAGTATTCATAAGTGCTCGAAACCTTCGTGGTCTATGAGCAAGTTAAAGCATTACGCAGTATTCCTAACAGTTGTAGCCAAATTATGTTTTGTTTTGTTCTAGGGTTCCAGCACATGCAGCCAGTGCCCTGCTGGTTATGACTGCAATCCTTCCCAGGACTCCCTTCCACCGTGCAGTTCTGGCAACTACAGCACCGCAGGTCAACCTTGTCAGACGTGTCCGCCTGGCACGTATTGTCCGTTCCCGAGTATCGGTCCAATCTCATGTAAGACAGGGACATACTCCCTCGGTTCTGCTACTACGTGCACCGTCTGTCCAGCGGGAAGCTACTGTGCCTCAGCGAGGTTTGTGAAACTTTATGTTAAGGGATCTTGATCCTAAAAATATGGGTAATAAATAGGTAGCATAATCAACTGTATAGTCATTCATTTACATCCATTTGGATCTTGGTTGTAATAATGTCTACAGAAATTCATGACAGTGTCTTGATATGAGTATTTGGTATACACCAACTTTTCAAATCTTCCAGTTTTAATATTCATATGATGGTAGAAAGAAATAAGCTAGCACTTGGTATTGTAGACCAAATTTCAGTCACTGTTAACCATAATGTCTGTATGAAGTACAAATAGGTAATGTGGCATTGAATGTCAGTAATGTGAGGTTGAATGTCCATTAAGTGAAATTGAATGTCAGTAATGTGAGATTGAATGTCCATAATGTGAAATTGAAATTCTGTAATGTGAGATTGAATGTCCATAATGTGAAATTGAATGTCAGTAATGTGAGATTGAATGTCTGTAATGTGAGATTGAATGTCAGTAATGTCAGATTGAATGTCAGTAATGTCAGATAGAATGTCAGTAATGTGAGATTGAATGTCTGTAATGTGAGATTGAATATCAGTAATGTGAAATTGAATGTCAGTAATGTGAGATTGAATGTCTGTAATGTGAGATTGAATGTCTGTAATGTGAGATTGAATGTCAGTAATGTCAGATTGAATGTCAGTAATGTCAGATAGAATGTCAGTAATGTGAGATTGAATGTCTGTAATGTGAGATTGAATGTCAGATTGAATGTAAGTAATGTCAGATTGAATGTCAGTAATGTGAGTTTGAATGTCTGTAATGTGACATTGAATGTCAGTACTGTGAGATTGAATGTCAGTAATGTGACATTGAATGTCAGTATTGTGATATTGAATGTCAGTAATGTGAGATTGAATGTAAGTAATGTGAGATTGAATGTCAGTATTGTGATATTGAATGTCAGTAATGTGAGATTGAATGTCAGTATTGTGAGATTGAATGTCTGTAATATGAGATTGAATGTCTGTAATATGAGATGGAATGTCTGTAATTTGAGATCGAATGTCAGTAATGTGAGATTAAATGTCTGTAATGTGAGATTAAATGTCTGTAATGTGAGATTGAATGTCGATAACAGTTAACTTCCTGACACCAAGGATAAGTGTTTTCCTGTTAGTGTTTGTGTGATCCCTTATTTCTGTCAAGCCAGTGCACCACAACTGTTATATCTAAGGCCGTGGTATGTGCTATCCTGTCTGTGGGATGGTGCATTAGGAAAAAGGGAGAGGGTTTCCTCTCTGTCAGAATTACCAAATGTTTAACATCCAATAGCCGATTATTAATTAATCAATGTGCTCCAGTGGTGTCATTAAACAAAACAAACAAATTATTTCTGTCAATCAGTCTTATCATTTATCACTAAACAATATTGTGAATTCAACTCAACTGCAAGTTTTCTAGCAATTCTAATATGTAAAAAATACATAAAACAGGTTTGAATTAATTACCAATACTATTTTCCTTACTCCAGCTCTGATGCAGTCCTCTGCAGTGCTGGACAGTTCAGTTCTGTAGGCTCCACCTCCTGTTCACCGTGCCCCGCTGGTTACTACTGCACTGCAGGCACGGCCACACCCACAGCCTGCACCCCCGGGACATATGCTGTAGCAGGACAGTCTAGCTGCACTGGTTGTCCATCAGGGCACGCCTGTCCATCAACAACAACGGGAACCAGTCATACCTTTGTCCTGGAGGTGAGTCATTCTGGGGATTTTCAACATCATGCAAGACTAATTGTTTCTGGCACGAGTCCTTTTGTAGATGGTTTTTGACCTTTAGCGAGCTCAAACAATTGGTTTTCTTGAGACAAAGTGTCAAAAAACCATCAACAAAAGGACGAGTGCCAGAAATATTTTCTAGTTCAATCATCCGTATAATTTTAGTATAATTAATATAAAATTCACTACATTTTATTTTTGTACTGTGACGTCAAGACTCTGCTCACAGCTGACATAGAAGGAATGCATGCAGTGTTACATATTATTACCCATATGGTTACAAATATCTTGGTACATATCAAAGTGATATGTCCCACTAGAACACCAAGTGGGACATAACACGTTTGACGTCACACAATGATGTCATCAATTGGCGCACTACAACCTTAAAGGAACGTCAACGAAACGAGATGAGTAATATAAATTAAGATCGATTATGGATAATAAATAGGATATTAAACTCGCTATCATTTTGTATCATGTTTATGTCCCTCGTGAAATTATTTTACTCGGGACATAAACATGATACGAAATGGAAGCTCGTTTAATATCCTATAATTATGTGACATCTCGCACTACCTTTGATTATGGAATGACATTGTCAAGTACATTTTGAAATCTATTTGTCCACCAATATTTTTATGTGCCCAAACAAGTTGTTGTTTTATTCAAGTGCAAGGACAATATTTTTAATGACTCAAAATGACACAGCATTATAACTGTTTACTTGTCCACTGCTCAATTATTGAGGTAGTGTTTGCTTGTCAGAGCTGATTTTCACTTGTCAGGACAAATGGACAAGTGCTTATTTTCGAATGCTGGAGAGGAATGCAACTAGTGAAAGGTCAAGTTAAAGTATTATAAAAAACAAAAACACCTATAGTCCTTCCCACAGGGAACGCCTTTCTTCATACTATGGGATTTACAAGTTATTTATTTCTGAGCCGGGTTTTTTCTAAATTGCACACACAAATAGTATTTTTTGTTATTTCCAAAACCAACCCCTGCAATTAAGAAAATGTCCACGGCAAAAAAAAGAACCCAAACCATTGAAAAGAAAACCTGAATATATTTCAAGGCAAAAAGAGAAGAATTAAAAACGTGGGCAATTGCAGAGGTTGCTTTTCTTCTTACGTCAAAAAAAATTAAATTATTTACAAAAAACAATACTCATGTTGGGAAGGACTATAGAGTTATCTTTTTTCAAATCATCTATTTAATAATAACCGTTTTTATGTTTCCAGGAACCTACTCCCTGGGTAACCAGTCAAGCTGTACCCCATGCACCGCAGGATCCGCATGTCCAGACACCTCAACAGACACGGCTGTCTCATGTTCGGTCGGGTTCTATGCCGAGACGGGATCGCCAGCATGTCAGCCGTGTCCTGCGGGATGGCAGTGTCCGACAACTGATGGACTGAGCAACGCACGCTGTCAGACGGGCTACTACTCCCTTGGCAACGCCACAGCTTGCACCGAGTGTCCAACGGGAAAGGCCTGTCCTTCCACAAGCACCAACCAAATCATTGACTGTGCCTCAGGAACGTATTCTGTTGGCAAGCAGACGTCGTGCACCATCTGCCCGAAAGGGTACGAATGCCCCGACATCAACGCTAACACGGAAACAAAGTGTTCTAACGGTTATTACAGCGAAGGAGGCCGAGCTGCCTGTGTCCAGTGTCCTGCCGGGTTCAGGTGTCCGACGATTTACGATGACTACAAGATCACCTGTACTCCGGGAACGTTTTCCGAGGCGGGTGCGACTGCGTGCACCCTGTGTCCAGCCGGCGAGGAGTGTCCTAAGAACAACCAGACGGGAACACCTTGTACCGACGGATTCTACAGTCTGGCCGGTCAGACGGCCTGCTCACCATGTTCAGCTGGTTATCAGTGTGCTACCAAGAATGTCAAACCAGTCATTTGTCCGGCAGGTCAGTACAGCAGTGCACAGGCCATCACCTGTACCAACTGCGACGCCGGTTATGCCTGTCTTGAGGGTAGCAGCCGCAAAGACCCACCAGCAGCCTTATGCCGACTAGGATACTTCTGTCCTGATGGTAAAGCAGAAACCAAATGTCTTGCTGGCACGTATGGTGATATCAGAGGCTTGACAGCAGCTACCGATTGCAAGGACTGTCCTCAGGGTTACTACTGCCCAGAAGGAACAGCTGGTCAACCGACCTCCAGTCTCATTTGTCCCAAAGGTCACTTCTGCCCGACAAAGACGGCAGACTACAAAGAAAATCCATGTGCAGGAGGAACGTTCTACAACAACCTTGGTGCTGTTGCTCAGACAGAGTGTAAAGACTGTTCTCAGGGTCGATTCTGTCCAGCTGGTACCCCCGACGACTGGCACGACTCCAACGAGTGCCCTAGGGGAAGCTACTGTCCCGTAAAAAGCGCCAGCCCCATACCTTGCCCTGCAGGAATGTACACTGCCGAGACTGGATCGACCGGTCTGGAATTCTGCCGCATATGTCCTGCTGGACATTACTGTGAATCTGGAACCCCAACACCTACGCCGTGTGACAGAGGATTCTTTAATCCTTACACGGAACAAAACAGCTCTGCGAATTGTGCCCCCTGCACTTCCGGTTTCGCCTGCACATCATTCGGACTCACGGAACCAAACTACCCTTGTTCTCCGGGCTACTACTGTCCTGGAGGGAACTACTTACCCAACCAGACTGAGTATGCATGTCCTGCTGGCACGTTCACCAACTTCAACAATCTGACGTCCATCGACCAGTGTCAGGATTGCGAAGTGACTGTGGCTTGTTTGATAGGGACCGGAGGACTCCAGAAACCTCCTGTGTCCTGTGCTAAGGGTCACTACTGTCCTGTGAAGACTGGTTCACCAACTCAGTATCCGTGTGCTGCCGGGACTTGGACGAATCTCACTAACCTGGCCAATCAGAAGGGATGCTATCCGTGTCCGGTGGGCTACTACTGTTTGGAGGGATCTCCTGCACCAACCGATGTCTGTGCTAAAGGGCACTGGTGTCCAATCAGTAAGTTGAGCAACTTGATGTAGGTTGTTCATGTAGTGTATTGCCTTGACTATTAAGGTCGACGACAGTCATTTTTTGGACCCTTGTTTTGGCTTCGTACGCAATAAATAAAACATATCCGATGGTAATTTTTTTATATGATATATTTGACAAAAGGTACTTTTTATTTCTTTCATCTTTTTAAAGTTAAAATTAATATTTTGTCCAGAATTATGAAAAATAAAAAAATACCGACCTGTAAACAGCGTTGATTGCTTCTAATTTGACAGGGGTCAAGGTTAGTAAATCAGTTTTTATTTTAATACATTGTAGTTATTACAATTACCATAAATTGGGTAAACGACATTTCTGCGAAAATTAAATTTTTTTCTAAAACTAGAATAATCTCTAATGTTACATAACAAATTATTTCTTTATTCAGCAAATCGTTTTATGTTACTACTCGTATGTTCCCTTATTTCTTTCCAACAGTATATTTTTAATAATAGTTTTTAGCATCTCATATATTCTTGACAAAATGTCAATATTTTAGACACGGAGTATGCAACACAACATCCCTGTCATGCTGGTTCCTATAGCAACAAAACAGGAAACATCCGGTGGGAGCAGTGTGAAGATTGCCCCCCGGGTCACTACTGTCCGGAGGCTTCCATCCTGCCAACAGGTTGCCCTGCGTGAGTATTTTATTTATTACCCATATGGTTAAAAATATCTTGATACATCTCAAATTGATATGTCCTACTTAGAACGCCAAGTGGGACATAACACATCGATGTCACACAATGATGTCATCGATTGGCGCACTACAACCTTAAAGGAATGTCAACCAAACGATATAAATTAAGATCAGTTATGGGTAATAAATAGGATATTAAACTTGCTACCATTTCATATCATGTTTATGTCCCTCATGAAATAATTTTGAAATGATTTCACTCGGGACATAAACATCATACAAAATGGAAGATCGTTTAATATCCTATAATTATGTAGCATTCGTCACGAGTGTTTTTTAATATAGAAAATTTGAACAGAGTCTTCTACGTTAAAGCAGTGTTCTCATTGTGCGATTAATCGCATCGATTTGTCATGTGTAATTTGTCAGCCCTGCAAAAATCAGAACGTATAAGAGTAAAGTCTTTTTGATTTAGGTGTTCTCACATACGACAAGTCTGTGTGACTAGTTGCATTATAAGAATGTCCCTTAATCAGTATTACTGATTAACTAGATGAGGTTGATGTTTTACCTATTTAAAACCCATGAGTAGCGGATTCTATTTATTCTATAAAATAACATTTTAATTTGATATTTAGTAAATCACAGTTATAAAGTCACCTTCATCGGTAACGTCATCAGGATGGGTTCAAATGTAGTTTGACATTACACACTTTTAACTAAATCTGACCAAAATGTTACTCTCAGTTGCAGAGGTCTTGTTGGCTTGTGAACAAATGACATATTAACAGCAAATTTTTTTTAAACTGAGTTAATATTATAGACGTGTGCATTATAGGATATATTGTTTTTTTTCTATTATTATTATTATTATTATTATTAACAACAAAAGAATTTAATTTATTTATTCATCCATCGATAATTCTTATTTTAGTTTAGTTTAGTTTAGTTAATTTTATTAGTTTAGTTTAGTTTAATAAAAAGTCACATGACCAAAATTACTTCGACACAATTGGCCAGTCATCATCGCCAAGAGGACTGGCCTCGGTGGCGTCGTGGTTAGACCATCAGTCAACAGGCTGGTAGATACTGGGTTTGGATCTCAGTCGAGGCATGGGATTTTTAATCGAGATACCGACTCCAAACCCTGAGTGAGTGCTCCGCAAGGCTCAGTGGGTAGGTGTAAACCACGTGCACCGACCAGTGATCCATAACTGGTTCAACAAAGGCCATGGTTTGTGCTATCCTGCCTGTGGGGAGCACAAATAAAAGATCCCTTGCTGCTAATCGGAAAGAGTAGCCCATGGAGTGGCGACAGCGGGTTTCCTCTCAAAATCTGTGTGGTCCGTAACCATATGTCTGACGCCATATAACCGTAATTAAAATGTGTTGAGTGCGTCATTAAATAAAACATTTCTTTCTTTCTTTCTTTCTTTCTTTCATCGCCAAGAGCTGTACGAATGCTGTCAAAACAACTGGCGTGAACACACAATGAGGCTTGCCCCGCCAATGAACCTATGAAATGCCGTCTAAATCGGTTAGAAGTCTTAAGATGTTTCTTCAGAAATAAGAACGGGCTCCTACTTGCTGCACCCATTCTTATTTCTGAAGAAACATCTTAATGCCTTCTAACTTATACATACATGTAGAGTAAAACTCCTCTCAATCAGATGCCCACAGAACCAAGTGAAAAGTCCAGTTATAAGAGGTATTCAGTTTAGAGAGGTTCTATTCTTTACTGATATTTAAAAAAAGAGTCATGAAAAATGTCCGGTTTTGATAGAATTCCGGTTTACCGAGGGTCCGGTTTTGAGGGCTTTCACTGTATATCAAAGTACATGTTACTCGTTACAGAGGGACGTACTACGAGAATGAGAAGGCGGAGAAGGTCCAGGACTGTGTGGACTGCAAGGCCGGCTTTTACTGTCCGGGTCTGAGCAACACTGAACCGTTGCCATGCGAGAAGGGAAACTACTCTGCCTCGGGGGCTGCAGCATGCACACTGTGTGAAGCTGGGTATTACTGTGACCAGAATGCCACCAGCAACACTTTCATGTTGGCAGAACGCATCTGTCCCGCAGGTTAGTGATTTAACACCCAGGGTAGTGTACTTACAATAATAATATGTACATGTAGTGGAGGGGGCAGGTGCCACCAGCAACACTTTCATGTTGGCAGAATGCATCTGTCCGGCAGGTTAATGATTTAACACCAATGGCAATAATAATATGTACATCGCAGGTTAGTGATTTAACACCCAGGGTAGTGTACTTACAATAATAATATGTACATCGCAGGTTAGTGATTTAACACCCAGGGTAGTGTACTTACAATAATAATATGTACATCGCAGGTTACAATAATAATATGTACATCGCAGGTTAGTGATTTAACACCCAGGGTAGTGTACTTACAATAATAATATGTACATTGCAGGTTAGTGATTTAACACCCAGGGTAGTGTACTTACAATAATAATATGTACATGTAAGGGAGGGGGCAGGTCCCAGCAGGGACACTTTGTCTTCAGAATTTTGATTAATGATCGCTGTTAATTAAATTTGAAACTAATTTTAATTTTAAAGAAGTAATAATGGTTTATTTAAATTAAAAGAGAAAAACGCCCAACAGTTTTGGTTTCTGGTTTTCAAAAGGCTAATAAAGTAATGAGAGAAGACCTACAAAACCAAAATTTGTGATGTAGACATGAAAATGTTTTATTTAGCCTTAGGCAAAGAAATGATTGTTTTTTACTTACACCCCAGCACATTACTTAATTAGTGACTGTTAGAAAATGGGGGGGAAAAGGAATGTTTGGCTATTGGGTGTCCTGATAAATGTGCTGTAATTACACCTATATCAAAAAGATATATTTTTTAAACCCAAATTGTTGGTAGTACTAAACCAAATAACTTCCGGCTGGGTCAAAGTTCAAGGTGCACCCAATTTTTGATAAGAGAAGTGAACACCACAAGTCCTGTGATTGGTGATAAAATATGTGAGTTGTAAAAAAAAGATAGTTTCATCTGGACAAAAAATGTATGCAATTTTATTTCATCTAGTACCACTGTGTCAAGTAGCCTTGTGCTTGAAACATGTATGGGGTACCTGTAAAAAAAAGTACTTGAATTTTGAGCAGAACTAGGGTAGTCATAGATGTTAACCATTATCTCAGAAATGAGCAGCTTGATCCCCAATTTTTTCTGATTCACTTCAAAGGTGAGGGGTGGTAGTATTTATATCCGAGGCATTTATGTCGATTGATACGCTGCAGATAGGAGTTTTATCCATATATGTTACTACTGTTGTCTATGGGATTTGATTTGGTAGTATACACCCTATGTTACTACATTATTTTTTTTTAACAGGTGTGGAATGCCCCCCTGGAATGGTCAAACAACCGGATCTCATTGCAGACAAGTGTCGGACCGGTCACTACTGTCCAGCGGGCGATATCAACCCTTACCCCGTGCCCTGCCCCAAGGGAACCTTCAACCCGGACTACGGAAGAAAACAGGTCTCGGACTGTGTGTACTGCACTCCTGGCCAGTACTGCGACGTGGAGGGTCTGAACACCACCGCCGGAGACTGCCCTGGGGGTTACTACTGCCCCCTGGGAACAGGCAACCAGGACACCTACCCGTGTCCTATAGGATTCTACAGGAATGGGTCGGCCCGAGAGTCCTTCCAGGACTGTACTGAGTGTATCTCCGGTTTCTACTGCGACCGAGAAGGTCTCGCTGTGCCCATCGACTGCCCGCCGGGCTATTTCTGCGTCAGCGGCAGCACGTTCGCTCAGCCATGTCCACTCGGCACGTACAGCAACTCAACGAAGCTCCGTCGGAGCACGGACTGCACGCCATGCCCCGGCGGCTACTACTGCGACGGAATCGGTCGCACAGAACCAATGGACATCTGCGACGCAGGTTTCTTCTGCCGTGAGAAGGCGTACACGTCGGCTCCTCCCACGGGGGCCACAGGGGGAGTGTGCGAAGCCGGCGGCTACTGTCCGCCCGGGTCGGCGTTCCCCACGGCGTGTCCAGTCGGCAAATACAGCAAGTCGAAAGGCGCGAAGACCGAGTTCGACTGCATCCCGTGCGATCCAGGGTTCTTTTGTGCCGGATCGAGCAGCAGCAATGCATCGGAACAGTGTGCCGCTGGGTACTACTGCACGGGAGGCTCGGGGATCCCAACGCAGTTCGAGACGAGCGAGGGGCACTACACGCTGAAAGGAGCCTTCAAAGAGGAGCCGTGTCCACCGGGGAAGTACCAGCCTGCCCGGCGGTCAGCCGAATGTCTGCTGTGTCCGCAGGGATACTTCTGCAATGGGACCGGAACGGTCAGCGCAATCATCTGTCCCAAAGGTAGCTACTGTCCCGAGGGCAGCCAGAACCCGGTCCCATGTCCTCGTGGGACTTTCTTGAAGGACACGGGACAGTATAAAGAGGAACACTGCAACCCTTGTACTCAGGGCTGGGCCTGTGAAGAATTCGGTCTCGTGGAACCCGTCACCAAATGCAATCCGGGTCACTACTGCATGTCCGGTTCGAATACGTCTCATCCGGTGGCAATGCCGTTTGGTGATCTGTGTCCTCCCGGTTACTTCTGTCCTGAGGGGACTGCGGACTATGTGCACACACCATGTTCTAACGGGACATATGGGAACTACTCTGGACTGGATGCCGAGGAGAACTGCACGCGGTGCGATCCAGGCAGAGTGTGTAACGGGTTCGCACTCACCGAGCCCAACGGAATCTGTGCGGCAGGTTATTTCTGCCGCGGAGGAGCCAAGACGGACATGCCCAGCGATGGAGGAGCCACAGGAAACCCGTGCACCAAGGGCTCCTACTGTCCTCCTGGAACAGGTAACAGCTTCGGTTACAGATCAAAAAGCCTGCTGACCAATTCCTACCGCCATGAAAATGACAGAATACTAATAATAATTTTAAAAAAATAATTAATGAGTAACTCAGTGAGCAAAAGCTTCCCTGAGGCCCTCAAAAAATAAATATTGTTTAAAACAAATAGTCAGAATACTATAACTTTGGTAAACCATGCGACTCAGGGAAGTTATTTTTAATTTTTTGATCTGATTTGAGCTTAGTTATTTTAATATAAAATTAGAAGAGTAGGTTTAATTTGTAAAAACCATTTGCATCAATTTTCATAAATATAGAATATTATTCAAGTGACTAATACATGTATAAAAAAATTTTTACTATCCAAATACTAAGTGTTGCAGCCATTTTGTATAAAAGTTAACAAATGGATAATATATCAATGGAAAGAATGAGCCCTGGGTTCTTTAATTGTTCACAATACATGATTGATTTGATTTGAGTATTTTAATAAGTTGATCTTACTTATAGGTGAGCCTCTACAATGTCCGTCTGGCTCGTACACAAACAGTACTGGACTGGATCACTGCATGGGTTGTCCGCCCAGTTTCTACTGTCCAGCAGGAGAACTGGTCCTGCGATGTCCCAGAGGGCGCTACTGTCCAGGAAATACAACAACAGACCAGCCTAAGTGCCCACGAGGAACGTACAACCCAGAGTTTGGTAAGATTTATTGTACTGAATACAATTTTTAACTCTGGTAAGATTGTTCTTTGCACCCCTCCCCCTCCCCTCTCCTCCCACTTCCCCCTCCCCCTCTTCAGTCTGACCATGACTCATTATCCACAAAGTCTTTTGCGTTAAAAACCATCATCAAACTTTACTCTGATAATAGTAATTTATCCTATAACTTATCCATGATATCCATGTCCATGTGATAATTTAGTTTATTAACCCGGTTAATAATGGTATGCAAATTTAAAGGCATATGCAAATTTTCAAGGTCTCTGTAATAATGTGTTGCCGTGAATGGAGTCGCTTGTTTACAAAGCCATCAAAACCTGAATACTGAGCGTAACGTTTTCATAAGATTTAGTTATAAAGTGTGTGACGTCAATTTGTGTTAATCATGATGATGTCATATGATGTGATGGAGGTGGCTTTAGTACTGTAATTTACTAAATATCAAATGCAAATATTATTTTAGAAGTGTTATAGAATAAATATAATTTGTTACTCGTGTTGTTTAATATGTAAAATATCAACCCCGTTTGTTAATCAGTATTTGTCTCGGCAGATACTGATTAACATAGACTTTATATCACACCCCATCTGAAATCATTATATATT
Organism: Gigantopelta aegis; assembly: GCF_016097555.1. Classification (NCBI taxonomy): domain Eukaryota; kingdom Metazoa; phylum Mollusca; class Gastropoda; order Neomphalida; family Peltospiridae; genus Gigantopelta; species Gigantopelta aegis. The sequence continues at coordinate 42,857,696 of NC_054700.1, read as the reverse complement.
GCCTCTCCCAATTTACATATGTAATTTGGCATGAAATTACTGTTTTAATAACCATAATCATGTCGTTTCCATATTTAATAATACTATTCTAATTACCAATCTGGAGGTGGTTCTTAGCTTGTTTAACCTCTCCCAGATGCAATAAAGTCTCTAAACAAATTAATGACGATTCAGTTTACCAAGAAATGGACAATGGTATAAATTTTAGGTGGGTTTTTTTTGTAAAATATATATATTGGTTATCTGTACGTGTATATTTTTGCTGAAATAAATAAATGAGATTTAAAAAACAAATACAACAATAATGGCAATATAAAAGGCCTAAAGTTTTCTAGTTGCATAAAGTTTGCGCAATCCTTTTGTACAAAAAGCAATAAAATGTTTCAATCAAAGGCTTTGTGTTGGTGTGGGAGGTGGATAAGACACTTCTACATGTACCTCACTTCATCACAAGAAATAAAACTCAAACCATGGCAAATTGTCTTGATTTTAGTTTTAACCTCCTCCCAAGTAAAATCCTAGATCTACACATGAATCCATACCTTAAGGACTAAAATATGTTCAGCATGTACTAAATTAAAAAAATATATTCTTGTTAAATTAACTTTATTACTTTCTTACTGGTAATTTAAAAAAAAAATTATTTGTCAAAAAAAAATCTTTCTATTTTTGGAATAAAAACATAGAAGATTTTTATATTTGTTTTTTTGTAAACAATAATCATTGATATTAAATTTGTCATGTTTTCAGTTTCTAAATTTATAATTACTCTTTTTTCAGAATTGTCCAGTATTTCCGAATGTCGGCCATGTCTGGGAGGGTTTTACTGTCACTCACTGGGAGCCATTAACTTCGACTTCAGTGAGAATGATACCGGAACAGGACCTTGCAGTCAGGGATATTACTGTAAACAAGGTAACATTATGGTCCCTAATGTGATATATAGAAAATAGTACATGACTGTTCAGTACACAGTTTATTTACCACATGGGTATCAAGTGAAACTGAAATACAGTTTTTATTATTTGTGTGTGTCTACTCATAAAAAAAGACAGCATTATCAAATAAAATACTACACGTTTTGTTTAGAAATACTATGCAATATGTTATTTTTAACAGTTAATGTAATTTTAATTGAAAGGACATCAATTTACACTACTTTAACTTCAGTCAGTTTGTACTTGATTGTAAATAAAATATCCTTTAAACGTTTATGCAAATTTTGTTAGAAATAAAATAGTGACATGTTTAAATCAGATTTCATTGAAATAAAATATTGTTTAAATCTAATTTAATTAAAATAAAATATTTTTTAAACAAAATTATGATAAAATATTATTTTAGCCACATTTAATTGAAATAAAATGTCTTATTTGATAATAATAAAATATTATTTAAATCAAATTTGAAGAAAATAAAAATAGTCTTTAAACCAAAATTGATTGAAAAAAAAAAAAAAATCTTTAAACCAAGTTTAATTAAAATAAAATATAATTTAACCTAAATCCAACAGGTGTGAACGTGAGTACTCCAACACCTGAGACGACCAGCGGTATAGGAGGACCCTGTCCTCCCGGCTTTTTCTGTCCCCAGCAAACTGAGGACCCTACACCCTGCCCCAATGGGACCTACCGAGATGCCATCTTGGGTATTTCGTCCACCGACTGTCTTGACTGCAAGCTCGGGTCCTACTGTAATGGAGTGAACCTGTCTGATGTTTCCGGTCCGTGTGATGCTGGCTTCTACTGCTTACGGGGAAATAAAGATGCAGCACCAACAGGTATGGATGGTTCGGTAATGTGCTGGGGTTTTTCAGATAATTTTATGTGATGGTTTAGTTCATCCACATTTTTTTTTAGACCCAACATTTGACTCTCCAACCCCCTCTATCTCTCTCTCTCTGTCTCTCTCTCTCTCTCTCTCTCTCTCTCTCTCTCTCTCTCTCTCTCTCTGTCTCTGTCTGTCTCTGTCTCTGTCTCTGTCTCTGTCTCTGTCTCTATCTCTCTCTGTCTCTATGTCACTCTTATCTGTCTATGTGTCTGTCTGTCTGTCTCTCTGTCTGTCTGTCTATCTGTGTGTGTGTGTCATTCTCTCTCTATGTCTCTCTGTCTCTGTCTCTCTCTGTCTCTCTCTCTCTCTCTCTCTCTCTCTCTCTCTCTCTCTCTCTCTCTCTCTCTCTCTCTCTCTCTCTCTCTCCCTCTCCCTCCCTCTCTCTCTCTCTCTCTCTCTCCTGCCACCATCTCTTTCTCTCAGGCCTCACTTCCTCTCTGTCTCTGAAAAACCCCGATATTAGTTTCATTAATAGATATCTATCTATCTTGTCAGTGATTAAAACCAATGACCATTCATTTTATCATACTTTTTTTTTTTTTGCTCTCTTGCAGGTGCAGATCGAAGTATTGGAGGTCCTTGTCCGATAGGCCACTACTGTCCAACAGGAACATCGTACCCACTGGAGTGTCCCTCGGGAACGTACAACAACATCACTGGACGTGCCGAATGCTTTGGCTGCCCCTCCGGCTACTTCTGTCCTGAGAACATCACCAACTACGAGCTGTACCCGTGTCCAGTTGGTCACTACTGTCCGAACAACACGAGAACCCATGATGAGTATCCCTGTCCGAGAGGCTTCTTCCGGAACTCCACTCTCGGCCAAAAGGTCGAGGATTGTCTCCCTTGCCCCGGGGGCCAATACTGTCAAGACATCGGACTGAGCTCACCATCCGGACAGTGTGATCCAGGTAAACGTATTGGGATTTTACTATCATAAAAGAACTATCCTGAATTTCTGACTAACAATGATTAATTTTACATATTAAATATATTTTCTTGTTTACAATAACAGTGGCACTATAAGCAAAGTGTTTGTTATCCAAATGTGTCTGTATACAAACAAAATATATTTAAGGATTGTCTGTTAATTTCTTTTACGTTCATCATGATATGAACAAATAAAATCATCTGCAACCTGTGTGAATCGGCTAATCCGTTCTCACATAAGGTTGCTGATCATATTTTTTGTTCATACCTAGAATACCTAGATGAACGTAGTAGAAATAACAGACAATACTTATAATTAAATTTGAAACATACTTAGAATGCACTAAAAGTTCACATTTTATTTCTAATTATTGTTTGGTTCATAAACAATAATGCTCAATAAGACAAAATACCAATATAAAGTGTTGTCATCAGATATGACGTTCCCTGACAACGTTATTTTTATGTTCATGAACATTACATTGTAATGAAGCAGGGCTTCTAGATTATGGTAGCCCCACTCCCATGGCTAGTGATATTCAATGTTGGGCTAGTAAATAACTACTATTGCCATGCCTGACAGGGCTTCTAGATTATGGTAGCACCACTCCCTTGGCTAGTGATATTCAATGTTGGGCTAGTAAATAACTACTATTGCCATGCCTGACGGGTCTTCTAAATTATGGTAGCCCCACTCCCGCGTGGCTAGTGATATTCAGTGTTGGGCTAGTAAATAACTACTATTGCCATGCCTGACGGGGCTTCTAGATTATGGTAGCCCCAATCCCATGGCTAGTGATATTCAATGTTGGGCTAGTAAATAATTACTATTGCCATGCCAGACAGAGCTTCTAGATTATGGTAGCCCCACTCCCATGGCTAGTGATATTCAATGTTGGGCTAGTAAATAACTACTATTGCCATGCCTGACAGGGCTTCTAGATTATGGTAGCCCGATTCCCATGGCTAGTGATATTCAATGTTGGGCTAGTAAATAACTATTATTGCCATCTCCGACGGCTAGTGAAAACATTTGTTAAATGTTGCAGTTAAGTCTATTTTGTAAATATGAATATCCTGCCCACACCCCAAACCCCCAATATTGGTGTTTTTAAGCTCTATCTCCCTCTTTAGGTGACATATCTGATTATTATTATTATTTAGTAAAATTGTATTAACTTAAAGTAAAGTAGGGCTGATGAATTTTTAATCATGGCTCTAGCAAATTAGTAAAATCACTGATCCCGTGGCTAGTGGATTTTATAAAAATTGTAGAAGCACTGAATTGAATGTAACGGAAATTTAATTATTAAGAATTAAAATGAAAAGCGATTGCTACAAACATTAGCAGATGACATGGGTTTCCTGTCTTCCTGTTTGTCTCTGTGATTCACCAAATAACCATAATTTAAAATGTGTATACATTCCTAATTGTACTAAGTCTTATATCTCAATTTTATTTTCCTTCAGGTTATTTCTGTGTGCATGCCGCATGGTCTAAACAGCCAACGGACTACAACAACTACACCTACAATGACTGTCTGTGTCCTAGCAATTCGACTGGCGGTCAGTGTCGGCCAGGTTTCTTCTGTCCACAAGGGTCCAGTGAACCAACACCGTGCAGTGAGGGAAAATACTGTGCCACCTCAGGTACATGCTTTAAGATCAGTGTTGGGAATCCGCAATTCTGTGCCACCCCAGCACTAGTATAGGAAGCATGGAGTACATGGGGAGCATGTGCCCCCCCCCACTTTTTAGCAGCAGTGATGGTTTTTATATATTTATACATGTATTTATATGTGTGTGCATGTGGCCCCCTCCCCCGCCCCCCACACACACACACTTTTTGGCACCTCCCTACGCCCGTGCCCAGATACGTGCTTTTAGAACAATGTGCCACAAGTCTATGCTGTTGGGTTACAAGGTCTAAACACATTTCAGGACTTGGGTAGACTTACTAAACAAGAGAAAGTCTGCATTTAATTGGTTAGACAAAGAGTACACTTTATAGATAGATTTTATATATATCCAATTCTCTTTTACTCAATAAATATGCTTTAAAACAAGTTATAAGATAAATGATGTCTATAATGCAGGGGTGGATTCAGCATCTTGTAAAAGGTGGAGGAAGGGTGACAAAATTCTGAAAAGGGCAATTTAAGTTAAGTGAAGGCAAATGAGCCGAGCTGTCAAAGGGATCGAGACATGGTGGGAAATTGTGAAATAAAGAGGTTCAGAGATGCATTTTCAGGGCAAATGCACTGGATGTGTTTGCAGGGGTGTGAGGTATGTGTGTGACGGGTTCCCTGTGACCACCGTCAAAATCTGCCGATTCATTGAATGTTGTAATTCTTTCAGGTTTATCAGTGGTGACTGGCCCCTGTCAGGCTGGATACTACTGTAACAACATGGCCACCCGCCCAGACCCCACCGATGGAGTAACGGGTGATGTCTGTCCTCCAGGCAGATACTGTGGTAAGGCTTTGATCATCACATTGTGGCCACTTGTGAACAGTTTCACTGATTTTCATCAAATCCAAGGTGGGATCTAGCTCGGGTCTCCGGGATTTATTTGCAGGATTTTTTTGCAGGGGGTGAGGGTGGAGAGGGGAAAGTCTATGTGCTTTAAATGTTATATATTAGTTGTGAATGCACTTTAATATAACTGGGAAAAAAACATTGCGAAGACACAGATTCCACATACCTGATGGTAACCATGTCACCTATATCGACCTTTGCTGAAATGTCCTAAGACAAAAAGCATGTAGGCTGCCATTTTTCTTTTCTTTTTTAATGAAAAACTCTCCAAGATTGGTGGAAGGATGTGATGTAATCTAACAATGTCATGAAATCTGTTATGGTATGGGCAATCATCATGATGTCATATTAATACTTTGGAGACTTCCACCCCTCTTGAAGAATATTCCATAAAAAAAGCAAAAAGGCAGACAGTGAAAAATTACATGCTTTTTGTCCTAGGATATCTCAACAAAGTCAGTCGATGTAGGTAATATTGTTACTTTCTAGTATGTGGAATAAATATCAATGTAATATTTTTTTATGATTTTTGTCTGGACAAAATGTGCAGAAAATCTAATGGTAATTAAAGGTAGGAGAGTAATTTATCATAGTTGTTAACTAGTTCGGACTTTAGTGATCATTAAACAAAAACCAAACTTTAACAATTTAGTTTTTAGGTTAATTAAATCTCATTGTTTGCTTCTATTCAGAGACTGGCAGTACATCTAACCAGGCGCAGTGTCCGACTGGGACGTTCTCCAACAACACGGGGAACGCAGTCATGGCCGACTGCACCAACTGTACACAGGGCTACTACTGCTCTTCCACGGGGCTCACAGCTCCAACCGGGCCCTGTGACGAAGGTAAGTCAATCTGTTATCAGGTACAATGTAGATTAGAGTGTTCATTGTCCATTCATGATGATGTGTCAAGAAGATACATCGTCTAGTCCACTGAGGTGGTATTTATGGAATTCACCTTTGTACGCAATAGTTAGCATGATGTGTGTATGGTAGTTGAGTGGACTTGAGCGCAAAAGAACCTTGTCAAGCATGGCATCGGGTAAGCACAAAGAATGTGGTCGGCAGTGCAGATTAAAAGAGGAAAAGTGATCAGAACGATCGGAAACTTAAAAAAGCCTTGCATCTTTATAGATTAAAAAATTGAGTAATTTTAATCTAATGATTATTATAGATGCAAGCAGACTAAGATTATTAATAATTTAATTCAGTAATTATAATTTAATGATTATTGTAGTAACAGGCAGACTGAGAATAATAAGAATCTGTTTTCAGGATACTATTGTCCTCCTGGCCAATCAGTGAGCAATCCCTTCAGCTGTACACCAGGAAACTACTGTCCTTCAGGCAGCTTCGAACAAGTGCACTGTCCTTCCGGAACCTACCAGGACCAAAGTGGACAGGGCCTGTGTAAAGAATGTGTTGCAGGTCAGAGTTCGTAGTGTAGCTATAATGTATGCATATTGGTGTACATATTTATACTAATGACCTTTGACATGACCTATGACCTGACATGATCCCTGACATGGCTGATGGTTGATGGCCAATGAAATGTAGTCACACGAAGATGTGACATTCAGTGGTCATATGGTACCATGTTTTATATTGTTTCCTTCTTCTATACTGTAGAAAATTAATAAGGGATCATAGTATTTGAGATCAGAAACTAATTCACTACTACAGTAGTTATATAGGGAATAACTGGTTACTGTCTTAAGATATCGGCTTTATCATGTAAAGGTTAGAATGGTGATTGCAGTGAGACTTTGCCGAACTGCATTCGCCATTTGACCTGAGCAGGATAAAGCCGATATCTTAAGACTGTAACCAGTTATTTCTTTTATCCTGCAATCCTATAGGAATAGTCAGAAAATCATTCTTTATTCCATTTTGGTGTACGCAAATAGAGTATCATCAACCTATGGTATACATTCTGCGACATTCAAAATGTTTCTAAACTCTTTAATTCATAAATAAATATACAAGTTTTGTATTGTTATTGCAAAAGTTATTTGTATTTACTGTACTTAAACAAACATTTTAAAGAGTATGTTTATTGAAAATGTAGTCTGAAAACTTCCTTACACTGTGGACGAGGGTTTTTGTTAACTTCCTGATACTGTGGATGAGGGTTTTGGTTAACTTCTTGATACTGTGGATGAGGGTTTTGGTTAACTTCCTGATACTGTGTATGAGGGTTTTGGTTAACTTCCTGACACTGTAGATGAGGGTTTTGGTTAACTTCCTGACACTGTAGATGAGGGTTTTGGTTAACTTCCTGATACTGTGGATGAGGGTTTTGGTTAACTTCCTGATACTGTGTATGAGGGTTTGGTTAACTTCCTGATACTGTGTATGAGGGTTTTGGTTAACTTCCTGATACTGTGGATGAGGGTTTTGGTTAACTTCCTGATACTGTGGATGAGGGTTTTGGTTAACTTCCTAATACTGTGGGTGAAAGTTTTGGTTAACTTCCTGATACTGTGGATGAGGGTTTTGGTTAACTTCCTGATACTGTGGATGAGGGTTTTGGTTAACTTCCTAATACTGTGGATAAGGGTTTTTGTTAACTTCCTGATACTGTGGATGAGGGTTTTGGTTAACTTCCTGATACTGTGGATAAGGGTTTTGGTTAACTTCCTGACACTGTAGATGAGGGTTTTAGTTAACTCCCTGATACTGTGGATGAGGGTTTTGGTTAACTTCCTGATACTGTGGACGAGGGTTTTGGTTAACTTCCTGATACTGTGTATGAGGGTTTTGGTTAACTCCTTGATACTGTGTATGAGGGTTTTGGTTAACTTCCTGATACTGTGGACGAGGGTTTTGGTTAACTCCTTGATACTGTGTATGAGGGTTTTGGTTAACTTCCTGATACTGTGGACGAGGGTTTTGGTTAACTTCCTGATACTGTGTATGAGGGTTTTGGTTAACTTCCTGATACTGTGGATGAGGGTTTTGGTTAACATCCTCATACTGTGAATGAGGGTTTTGGTTACAATCAATATTAATTTTGTTGTTACTATTTATGTGTTCCCATATTTTTTTCCCATCAGTAAATAAAAACGTTTAAAAGGAAACTACAGACATAGATGTTAATCTGTGCATTTATATACCAGGCCTTGAGTTTGGCAAATTAGAGGTTACAGCCATTTGGCCTTAGAATGATAGAGAATTGTTTTGGACATTATGTCCCAAAGGCAACAAGTCGAATTTCAACAAGTGTCTTAATATAACACAACAACACCCATTCAAAATTCAAAAGGTGTGAATGGTTTCATGCTTTCATAATAACATTACTTTTAAGAGTTGCATTCTTGTTTGAGGATCAATTAGTAACATGTTTGACTGTGAAATGGGATTTAGCACAGTCGGTTGAATGCTCGCTTGAGGTGCTTGCGTCGCAGGATCGAACCACCTCGATGGATCCATTCAATTGATTGGGTTTTTTCTCGTTCCAACCAGTGCACCACAACTGGTCAAAGGCTGTGGGAAAGTGCATATAAAAGATCCTTTGCTGCATACGAAAAATGTAGCAGGTTCCTCTGAGGAGTCAGAAATACCAAATGTTAGACTTCCAATAGCCGATGATTAATTAATCAATGTGCTCTAGTGGTGTTAAATAGCATTATGTTAAAGTCTAGACTTTAAGTTTTATAAGCACGGGCCCTGATATACCACGGTACAAAGTTCCTCTTTTTGTTTTGATGCTGGGAACTAGATATCAACCATCCTTATTAAAATTAAAATCTTGTTTTTTTTAAACATGGCATAATTATTTTAATTCAACAGGTTACTACTGTGATGAAGTGAACAGTCTGAATTCCTACACATCGTACCCGTGTCCCGAGGGTCACTACTGTCCAAACGGGACCAAGTGGGACACCCAGTACGGCTGTCCCCTAGGGAGTTACAGCCCCAACACCAAGCTGGAATCGGTGGACGAATGTCTGATGTGTGATGCTGGCTCGTACTGTGGAAACGTGGGATGGACCAATGTAACAGGTAGAGTCTTCTGCAGTTTACAAAATTCTTTGGGAAATAAGAAAAGATTGTGTATACTGACACGTGTGGTGGCTCAGGTCTTTAAAAATTGCAATAGTGATCACGTCATTTGTGTGTTGCTCACACAAATTTAATTTTGCATAACCCATTTTTCATTTGTGCATTAAAAAAAGTTTTCAGTATTAGTTTAAAAGATCTTTTCTTGTCCAGATGGAAAAGACCCATATAATCACTGTGCTATGATTATTGTTTACTGTCGCCCTAAGATATTTTAGGCCAAGTACAACCCCATAATAATATAAAGTTGATATGAAATATAAAATAATTGACCATTATTTCAACTATGGGATGGATTTTTATGATTTTTAAAACATCATTTCAGTATAAATTTTAAATGTGTATAACATCTAATCATTGTTAATTTATTACAGGAGATTGTGATGCTGGATTCTGGTGTAAGAACAGGGGGTACAAATTTCATCTAAAATATAAAAAAAATTGACCATTATTTAACTATGGGATGGATTTTTATTTTATTTTTAAAACATCATTTCAGTTATAAATTTTAAATGTGTATAACATCGAATCATTGTTAATTTATTACAGGAGACTGTGATGCTGGATTCTGGTGTAAGAACGGCTCATCCAGCCCCACACCTGTCGATGGAGTTACTGGAGACCGCTGCCCAGAGGGATACTTCTGTCTGGCTGGAACTTCCTCTCCAGACCCTTGTCCCCTGGGCACCATGTCCAACAGCACCGGTCTGAAGAGTGCCTTGGAATGTCAGGCCTGCCCTGGAGGCTACTACTGCGAATCCACCGGTCTTAAAGAACCCACGGGACCTTGTTCCCCGAGGTACTACTGCAGTGGTGGAGCGAAAACATCAACTCCTAGCGATGGTGGAACTACTGGTGATCCATGCACGGTGGGACACTATTGTCCTGAGGGAACAGCTATGCCTATAGAATGTCCCGATGGAACGTACATGACAAACACTGCAGCAGACATCTGTTGGAACTGCACCCCCGGACACTACTGCGTGTCTGGAGGGACTCCCGAGGTGTGTCCTCAAGGCTACTACTGCCCCGAAGGTACTGGGAAGGTCTGGAAGTCGTGTCCATTGGGAACTTTCAGCACAAACACGGGACTGTGGCTGTCTGAAAACTGTACTCAGTGCACTGGAGGCTTCTACTGTTCGGAGACCAATGCTACCGGTGTCACAGGCCAGTGTGAGGCTGGCTACTACTGCACTCTGGGATCGGATTCAGCCACTCCTGATGTGAACACAACGGGAGATTCAGGACCTTGTCCTGTTGGTCATTACTGCCCAGCTGGAACCCTCTCGCCACTGAGATGTCCGCTGGGAACGTTCAACAACAACACGAAAGCTGTGAACGAATCAACCTGCACGCCATGTTCGTATGGACAGTACTGTGGCCAGGAAGGATTAGGGGAACCATCAGGAGCCTGTTGGGCAGGATTCTTCTGTCTGCTTGGAGCCAAGTATCCCAACAACCCAACCCTCGACTCTTCAGGAGGCCCTTGTCCTATAGGACACTACTGCCCTAATGGAACAGCATACCCTCTAGGCTGCAATGCAGGAACCTACAGCATGGTAACGGGGCTGGCAGAATGCGTCGCCTGTCCAGCTGGATTTTACTGTCCGGAGAACGCCACTGACTATTCGGGGACTCCGTGTCCCACAGGACATTACTGTCCTCAAGGAACTGCCAATCCGAATGACTATCCCTGTGATAGAGGGTCGTACAACAACCACACCCAGAAACAAAGCAAGGCTGACTGTGCCCCATGTGAGCCAGGGCTGTACTGTGCCACCTCGGGGCTGACGTATCCCACAGATCTGTGCGCCGAGGGCTGGTACTGTGTGAGAGGGGCATGGTCCGACAAGCCGACAGAGATCGGAAACTACACAGCGTCAAATTGCTCGTGTCCGGCAGATTTGACCGGCGGTCAGTGTCAACCTGGTCAGTTCTGTCCTCGAGGATCAAGTGAACCACAGGCCTGTCTTCCTGGTAAGATCTTTGTTATGTTACTATAATATCCAACTCAATGTAAACATTTCAGTGATGTTGAGTCCAGACTCTTAAACGTGCTTGGGGCAGGATGTAGCTCAGTCAGCAGTGCCAGATTTATAAGGGCAAAGGGGGCAATTGCCCCGGGCCCCCCTGCCAAACTGGCCCCACAGACTAAGGACTTCCTATATTTAAAAAATGTAATAATTATAAAATTAGTTCATTTTTTAAATTTAATTTAATTTCTATGTTGAGGGGCCCCTGAACCTGAAGTGCCCTGGGCAATGGGTCACATGATTGATTGTCCTCTGTGCACTATGGTTTCCCATCCCAACCAGTGCCATAGTATCAGGGCTCGACCTTAGCGGTAGCCTGGGGTGTTTTCACTACTGATTTCTCACTTGGGCTACAAGATGTCTAAACATGGTAGTCCACCGGGCTACTATATGTTTTGGCACATCCAGTTACAACACAATCAACAAGATGCTTAAACACCTAAAGGAACATGTTTTAATAAAAATAAATAATTTTGGGTTTTTTCTCTTTTTAATTATTTTTTTATTAAAGGCATATTGTCACAGACCACTGACCTATTTAATGGTCTAACAGTGTATTACCTGAGCAAAAATAATTGATTTGTCCCTAAATGTACTTTATTCAACAATCTTTATAACCACCATAGTCCATTTATTAATGATATTTTGTAAAAATAATTGAATTATGGCAATGGCCCATAATTCAAAAACTAAAATTGCCGAGAGGGTTGAAATGGATTTCACTCTATCATGGTTCAGTTAAGGTGATGCAATAGCTAACTTTAGTTTCCAACAATTAATGTAATTTCTGCTTATTATCCATTCTTAGAGAAATAAGGTCCTCTTACTACAATAACTGACTGTTTAACTGGGGGTTTACTACAAGCAAAGAAGGTCAAGAATGATACTTTCTCCTCCACAAACTCTTATTAAACCAAAACACAACTATATAAATGTTGATCATTTGTGTTGCATAATTGTAAGATAAACATAAACATACAACTACAGTACAATCAGAATAGTGATATAATTGCATTTTTTATAAAGTATCAGCAGTTTTGTGAAGGGATTTTATAGAGTATGGTACAGTGAAACTCGTCTAAACCGGACACCTTCGGGACCAAGTAAAAAGTCTGGTATTAAGAGGTATCCAGTTTAGAGAGGTTCTCTTGTGTACAGATATTTAAAAAGGGGCTGCGAAACATGTCCGGTTTTGAGAGGTTCTCTTGTGTACAGATATTTAAAAAGGGGCTGCGAAACATGTTCGGTTTTGAGGGAATTTCGGTTTACAGAGGGTTCGGTTTTGAGATGTTTCATTGTAGTAATAATGAAAATTTGAAATGATATTTATGTAAATATAACATAACCTGTAGTTTACAAGGCCCCATGTTTTAAATAACTTTAGAGCCTGGACTCAAGACTGTAATAGTGTCTGGGGTGGGACGTAACCCTGTGGTAAAGCACTCACTTGGTGCACTGTCGGTGTGAGATCGATCCCTGCCGGTGGGCCCATTGGGCTATTTCTCATCCCAGCCAGTGCACCACGACTGGTATACCAAAGGACATGGGATGGTGCATATAAAAAATACCTTGCTACTTATTAAATAATGTAGTGGATTTCCTCTCTAAGACTATATGTCAGAATTACCATATGTTTGACATCCAATAGCCGATGATTAATAAATCAATGTGCTCTAGTGGTGTCCTGAAACAAAATAACAAACTTTACTTTTAAAAGCGATCTGAGACTTTAATGCCAAAAAAAGATTGCATTCCATTATGACCTAACTAATGTAAATGTTTATATTGCAGGTCACTACTGCGAGTCGTCGGGTCTGGCCAATGTGACAGGCTCCTGCTCTGCGGGATACTACTGTACCCTAGCCGCCATACGACCGGACCCACAGGGAGATGCCACTGGAGGAACTTGTCCCACAGGAAACTACTGCCCGGTTGCCACCAGCAACCCCAACAAGTGTTCTCCGGGCTACTACTCCAACTCTACAGGAAACAGGGAGCTAGCCGATTGCAAGCTGTGCACACCAGGTCTGGGATTTCATAATAATATTTACTTCTCTGTACTATCAAATATATGGGAAAATGCATATAAATGATCCCAGTCGGTCTGGACTATATCTCGTTCAAGCCAGTGCATCATGACTGGTATTTCTGTCTGTGGGATGATGCATATAAATGATCCCAGTCGGTCTGGGCTATATCTCGTTCAAGCCAGTGCAACATGACTGGTATTTCTGTCTGTGGGATGATGCATATAAATGATCCCAGTCGGTCTGGGCTATATCTCGTTCAAGCCAGTGCAACATGACTGGTATTTCTGTCTGTGGGATGATGCATATAAATGATCCCAGTCGGTCTGGGCTATATCTCGTTCAAGCCAGTGCAACATGACTGGTATTTCTGTCTGTGGGATGATGCATATAAATGATCCCAGTCGGTCTGGGCTATATCTCGTTCAAGCCAGTGCAACATGACTGGTATTTCTGTCTGTGGGATGATGCATATAAATGATCCCAGTCGGTCTGGGCTATATCTCGTTCAAGCCAGTGCAACATGACTGGTATTTCTGTCTGTGGGATGATGCATATAAATGATCCCAGTCGGTCTGGGCTATATCTCGTTCAAGCCAGTGCAACATGACTGGTATTTCTGTCTGTGGGATGATGCATATAAATGATCCCAGTCGGTCTGGGCTATATCTCGTTCAAGCCAGTGCAACATGACTGGTATTTCTGTCTGTGGGATGATGCATATAAATGATCCCAGTCGGTCTGGGCTATATCTCGTTCAAGCCAGTGCAACATGACTGGTATTTCTGTCTGTGGGATGATGCATATAAATGATCCCAGTCGGTCTGGGCTATATCTCGTTCAAGCCAGTGCAACATGACTGGTATTTCTGTCTGTGGGATGATGCATATAAATGATCCCAGTCGGTCTGGGCTATATCTCGTTCAAGCCAGTGCAACATGACTGGTATTTCTGTCTGTGGGATGGTGCATATAAATGATCCCAGTCGGTCTGGACTATATCTTGTTCAAGCCAGTGCAACATGACTGGTATTTCTGTCTGTGGGATGATGCATATAAATGATCCCAGTCGGTCTGGGCTATATCTCGTTCAAGCCAGTGCAACATGACTGGTATTTCTGTCTGTGGGATGATGCATATAAATGATCCCAGTCGGTCTGGGCTATATCTCGTTCAAGCCAGTGCAACATGACTGGTATTTCTGTCTGTGGGATGATGCATATAAATGATCCCAGTCGGTCTGGGCTATATCTCGTTCAAGCCAGTGCAACATGACTGGTATTTCTGTCTGTGGGATGATGCATATAAATGATCCCAGTCGGTCTGGGCTATATCTCGTTCAAGCCAGTGCAACATGACTGGTATTTCTGTCTGTGGGATGATGCATATAAATGATCCCAGTCGGTCTGGGCTATATCTCGTTCAAGCCAGTGCAACATGACTGGTATTTCTGTCTGTGGGATGATGCATATAAAAATTACCTAGCTACTAATTGAAAAATGTTACAGCCTTTCTCTCTAAATCTATATGTCAAAATGGTCATATGTATGACATCCAATAGCCTATGATTAATAAATCAATGTGCTCTAGTTGTGTCGTTAAACAAAACAAACTTTAGTAAAAGATCCCTTGCTGTTAATGTGAAAAATTACCAGCCTTGGTGGTGTAGTGGTTAAGCCATCAGACTTTAGGGATGGTAGGTACTGGGTTCGCATCCCGCCCAGAGCAAGTTTCATGGCTGAGTGGGTAGGTGTTGGCCACTACACCAACTTCTCTCTCTCTCTCACTAACCAATAACAACTAATCACTAACCTACTGTCTTGAACAAACAGCCCAGATAGCTGAGGTGTGTGTCCAGGAGAGTGTGCTTGAACCTTAATTGGATATAAGCACGAAAAGTGTGAATGAATGAAATGGACAAATTTAATAGATTTTCTCTGAAGACTGTGTCAGAATTAACAAATGTAATTTTTTATATGAAAAGCTACTTCTTAATTAAAACATCCATCCAGTATTAAGTGAGGTTTAAAACTTCTCAGTTAACACATCCATCCGGTATTAAGTGAGGTTTAAAACTTCTCAACTAACACATCCATCCAGTATTAAGTGAGGTTTAAAACTTCTCAACTAACACATCCATCCAGTATTAAGTGAGGTTTAAAACTTCTCATTTAACACATCCATCCAAGCGTAAGTGAGGTTTAAAACTTCTCAGTTAACACATCCATCCGGTATTAAGTGAGGTTTAAAACTTCTCAGTTAACACATCCATCCAGTACTAAGTGAGGTTTAAAACTTCTCAGTTAACACATCCATCCAGTACTAAGTGAGGTTTAAAACTTCTCAGTTAACACATCCATCCAGTACTAAGTGAGGTTTAAAACTTCTCAGTTAACACATCCATCCAGTACTAAGTGAGGTTTAAAACTTCTCAGTTAACACATCCATCCAGTACTAAGTGAGGTTTAAAACTTCTCAACTAACACATCCATCCAGTATTAAGTGAGGTTTAAAACTTCTCATTTAACACATCCATCCGGTATTAAGTGAGGTTTAAAACTTCTCAGTTAACACATCCATCCAGTACTAAGTGAGGTTTAAAACTTCTCAGTTAACACATCCATCCAGTACTAAGTGAGGTTTAAAACTTCTCAGTTAACACATCCACCCAGTACTAAGTGAGGTTTAAAACTTCTCATTTAACACATCCATCCAGTACTAAGTGAGGTTTAAAACTTCTCAGTTAACACATCCATCCAGTACTAAGTGAGGTTTAAAACTTCTCAACTAACACATCCATCCAGTATTAAGTGAGGTTTAAAACTTCTCAACTAACACATCCATCCAGTATTAAGTGAGGTTCAAAACAAATGTAATTTTTTATATGAAAGTTTACTTAAAATCAAATAATTATGTCATGTACTGGTGCTGTCTACGACTCATGTTTTGTCCTCAGTATGAGTTGTCTGTCATGTAAATGAGGGACTGGAATAAATATTTAAAAAAACGACCCCCCCCCCCAAAAAAAAAAACAAAAAACAAACCCCAACAACAAAAAACCCCAAAAACATATGTAATTTTCATCTCTGCTTTTTATTACAGGGATGTATTGTGAGAGCTATGGTCTAGAAGCCCCCACTGGACTCTGTGATCAGGGGTACTACTGCCCTGAAGGGCAGAACACCAGCACCCCCAACCAGTACACATGCACCCCAGGACACTACTGTGTGCAGGGCAGCACTGACCAGCTAGCTTGTGCATCTGGAACCTATCAAGATGAATTTACTCAGGTAAACTAGTTAAACAGAATGTTATTGGAAGTAAATGTTTAAAAGTTTTGTTTCTGTTGTTTGGTAAACTTTGTAATGAAATCATAGATGAACTAGTTAAAATGCTAATACTAGAAATAAATATTGAGAATAATTTTTTTATTTTTTTTTATCATGCCCCCTTTTCTTTCTCTCGTTTCAATTCCATCTCATTTCTTTTCAATCTGGTAGTTTCCCATATCTTTCAACTCTTTTACTGTCTATCTCCACATCCCAGTCCTTGTCTTTCCAATCAAATTAAGTGCATTTTTTTCCCTATCTGTACCACTCACCTGCCATTTCCCATTTTTAGCTATGTACTTATTGTGAGCTTTTTTTTTTCTTTCAATTATTAATTCTACTAAGATGTTATAATTAATATTAAACTAAATAATAACTGATATTAAACTAAATAATAACATTTTTAATTTCAGAAAAAAAACCTTTAGCATTAAAATATCAATTTCCTTTCTCCAGTCTAACTGCAAACTGTGCTCCGAAGGCTATTACTGTGATGGAACCATTGAGAATGACAATTTTAAGTTTCAAATTAAACCTTATCATTAACATACTATTTCCTTTCTCCAGTTTAACAGCAAACAGTGTCTAGAAAGCTATTTATGTGACCGAATCATTCAGAATTATATTTTTATGTTTGCAATTCAACCTTAGCATTAACATACTATTTTTTCCTTTCTCCAGTCTAACTGCAAACAGTGTCCTGAAGGCTATTACTGCGACGGAACCATTCAGAACGACACCATCTGCAGTCATGGAGTTCAGAACCCATCGCTGTGTGAACCGGGCAGCTACTGTCCACCAGGAACGAAGTTCTCCGCGGAGTACCGATGTCCGAACGGAACGTACAACGACCAGTTCGGTCTGAAGGTCATTGCGGAATGCACCCAGTGTTCGGCTGGACACTACTGCGGACAGGAAGGGCTGGCGGCGCCATCTGGTCTATGTCAGGCGGGATACTTCTGTAGCTCTGGTGCGTCAGTACCCACACCTGGCGACGGGACGACGGGAAACATCTGTCCCAAGGGAGACTACTGCCCTGCCGGTTCCAACTCCAGCACCCTGTGTCCTCCAGGGACGTATAATCCAGTTGAAGGTGGGTGGTATTGTTGTGATGCTTGCATGGTGGGTTATTTCATTGCTTACGTTACCTGTCGTTTCTTTATTCATGTAAATTGTAATGGAAGTGTTAAAAAAAAAAACAGTGAAGAAAATATTTGTATGAATCTAAATGGGATTCTTTGCAACATCCTGCAGTCGATAATTACAGCACTTTTCTTATATTTGTGATATTCCAAGAAACTGGGTTTTTTATTCATTAATATTTTTCAACAACAAAATAAACTGCCTTCAAAACATGCCAAAAATGTGAACATATTTTAAAACAAATATGTGAAAAATAAGGTCACTATACTGTCTTCTCCATCCCTGTCTCTGTCTTTATCCCTGTCTCTCTGTTTCTCTGTCTCAGTGTCTCTGTCTGTCTGTCTGTCTGTCTGTCTGTCTGCCTGCCTGCCTGTTTGTCTCACTGTCTGTCTGCCTGTTTGTCTCACTGTCTGTTTGTCTCACGGTCTGTCTGTCTGTTTGTCTCACTGTCTGTCTGTCTCTGTCTCTCTCTTTCTTGGACAGACAGCCCAGATAGCTGAGGCAAAGTGCACATGAACATTAAAAAATAATAGTATGCAATGTCATGTATTATAACTTGACTTAATTCACGTTTTGTCCTAGGTCTGACTGATGAGTCAGAATGCAAGGGCTGTGAACCCGGACAATACTGCCCCAACGCCGGCATGGACTCTCCACAGGGAAACTGCTCTGCCCGCTACTACTGCTCCGGAAACGCCACCTCAAGCTTGCCAACCGATGGCAGCACCGGAAATGTCTGCCCCGTGGGTCACTACTGCCCCGAGGGGACCGCCACCCCTCTTCCCTGCGAACCAGGCTCGTTCACGGATGTCACCCTCAACGACGCCTGTTCCCCATGCACCCCAGGCTACTACTGCATCCACGGCACCAGTCCTGACCCGTGTCCAGTTGGCTACTACTGTCCGGAGAGCACAGGTCACGTGTGGGAGTCGTGTCCGGTGGGGACGTTTGGCTCGGTGACCGGTCTGTCGAACGTTACGCAGTGCTCGCAGTGTACCGGCGGGTATTACTGTGACACCAAGAACCTGACGGCCGAGTCGGGACCCTGCGAAGCTGGGTATTTCTGTCGGAGCGGTTCCAATGACAGACAGCCAAGTGGAAGTCATACAGGGGATGCTGGCGTCTGCCCAGAAGGTTGGTGGCATCTTTGAGTGTTTTATGTAATCTGATACATGGAAGGAACTAAACAATAAACGTTTAAGTTATTTACACTTCTACAACCTCAGTGCTTCACCACATGTTCTTTCACTTCTACAAATATCAGTATTTTAATGAAAAGACATTTATTTTCAGTCGGTTGATTTGATTAAAAACAGTTAGCTTTATGGATTTAGGTTTAGGTTTTTATTTAGATTGTACTATTTGTGTGGATTTTAAAATTTGATTTCTAATTCAATTAACAGTATTCCCTGTTATTCAAGCAAATTCTAAATATTGCCCATAACTTCATAAAATATTCTGTAGTCAAATTACAGCAGATAGCAAATGTTAAACTGATGACCTTAAAGTTTTTTTTTCTTTTTTTCTTCATTGCTTAATGAATAATCCAGTGCATTCCAGTACTAAGTGAGGCTTCAAACTTCTCAATTAACACATCCATCCAAGCGTAAATGAGGTTTAAAACTTCTCAGTTAAAACATCCATCCAGTATTAAGTGAGGTTTAAAACTTCTCAGTTAACACATCCATCCAGTACTAAGTGAGGTTTAAAACTTCTCAGTTAACACATCCATCTGGTATTAAGTGATGTTTAAAACTTCTCAGTTAACACATCCATCCAAGCGTAAGTGATGTTTAAAACTTCTCAGTTAACACATCCATCCAGTACTAAGTGAGGTTTAAAACTTCTCAGTTAACACATCCATCCAGTACTAAGTGAGGTTTAAAACTTCTCATTTAACACATCCATCCAAGCGTAAGTGATGTTTAAAACTTCTCAGTTAACACATCCATCCAAGCGTAAGTGATGTTTAAAACTTCTCAGTTAACATATCCATCCAGTACTAAGTGAGGTTTAAAACTTCTCAGTTAACACATCCATCCAGTACTAAGTGAGGTTTAAAACTTCTCATTTAACACATCTTTCCAAGCGTAAGTGATGTTTAAAACTTCTCAGTTAACACATCCATCCAGTATTAAGTGAGGTTTAAAACTTCTCAGTTAACACATCCATCCAGTACTAAGTGAGGTTTAAAACTTCTCATTTAACACATCCATTCAAGCGTAAGTGATGTTTAAAACTTCTCAGTTAACACATCCATCCGGTACTAAGTGAGGTTTAAAACTTCTCAGTTAACACATCCATCCAGTACTAAGTGAGGTTTAAAACTTCTTAATTAACACGTTCATCTAGTATTAAGTGAGGTTTAAAACTTCTTAATTAACACGTTCATCTAGTATTAAGTGAGGTTCAAAACTTCTTAATTAACACGTTCATCTAGTATTAAGTGAGGTTCAAAACTTCTTAATTAACACGTCCATCTAGTATTAAGTGAGGTTTAAAACTTCTTAATTTACACGTCCATCTAGTATTAAGTGAGGTTCAAAACTTCTTAATTAACACGTCCATCTAGTATTAAGTGAGGTTCAAAACTTCTTAATTAACACGTCCATCTAGTATTAAGTGAGGTTTAAAACATCTTAATTAACACATCCATCTAGTATTAAGTGAGGTTTAAAACTTCCTAATTAACACATCCATCTAGTATTAAGTGAAGTTTAAAACTTCCTAATTAACACATCCATCCAGTATTAAGTGAGGTTTAAAAGTTATGAATTAACACAAATGATTTAAGATTGGGGAGATATAATTCAAAGGACAATGTGCCTGCATGAACATCAGTTAGCAGTTGCATTAAAAAATATATATATATTTTTAAAACATATATGTGATGCAGATGAGAATTGTGCAGAGGACAGCATGCTTGAATCTTAATGAAAAAAGAAGAAGTTTGTTTTGTTTAATGACACCACTAGAGCACATTGATTTATTAATAATTTATAATCGGCTATTGGATGTCAAACATTTGGTAATTTTGATATAGTCTTAGAGAGAAAACCTACTACATTTTTCCATTAGTAGCAAGGGATCTTTTATATGCACCATCCCACAGGATAGTACATACCATGACCTTTGATATACCAGTTCTGATGCACTGGCCAGAACAAGAAATAGCCCAATGAGTCCACTGATGGGGTTGAACTTTAATGAGCATTTAGTATGAAAAAATACAAAAAAAAGAACAGAGAAAAGCATTGTTTAATCAACTATTGCAGGTTACTACTGTGAACAACAAACTCAAGATCCAGTTTCCTGTCCTGCTGGCACCTTCAACAACCAAACAATGGTAACCAGTCTAGCAGGATGCCAGGATTGTCTGCCAGGATACTCCTGTGACACACCCGGACTTGCATATCCTTCAGGTTAGTTTGGATAATACTTTACATCCGAGTAGAAACAGATAAAATAGTTTGTGTTTCCCAAAGTAACAGAATAAAAATAGAATTAAGAATTATGTATCAAGTGTGCTTATTAAAAGATTGAAAATCATGATTTCACTTGGTGTATTCCCACAAAAACCACACAAAACTAAATCAACAACAACTGAACTCAAAAACTCATACTTGTTTTCCAAATGTTTATCACTATCTCTCCAACCCCATCCATCTATCCCTGTTCATCCAACCATCTTTCCATCCATCATTTTAACCATGCATCCATCCATCCATCCATTATTTTAACTATTCATCTATCTATCTATCTATCCATCCATCAATCCATCATTTTAACCATTCATTCAATCATCTATCCATCTGTCTGCCAATCCATCTATCTGTCCATCATCCCACTCATCTGTCCATTTGCCCATCCATCCGTCTGTCTGTCCATCCATCCATCCATTATTATACCCATCCATCCATCCATCCATCCATAATCCTCTCATTCTGTAAACCAAGTGTCGAAATAATCCTATGCTAGACCTAGAAATGTACTTGGTTTAAAAATGAGGTTCCGTTATATAAAAGAAAAGTTTCCTTTCAGGATTATGCGATGCTGGTTTCTACTGTACGAGCAGGTCAAACTCATCCCGACCCCCAGATGTCTCTGCCACCGGTGGCCCGTGCCCCTCGGGTACCTACTGTACTGAGGGTTCCAGCCAGCCAGTCCCCTGTCCGAAGGGATCCTACAACATTCTCGAACAGCAGAGCAACTGTACCGAGTGTCCAGCCGGCTATTTCTGTGAGGATGGAGCAACAAACAGAACAGAGTGTCCTAAAGGTTAGTGCATGCCTGAATGTCCTAAAGGTTCGTGCTTGCCAGAAAGTCCTCAAGATTAGTGTATGACTAAATGTTCTGAAGGTTATTGTATGACTAAATGTCCTGAAGATTAGTGTATGTCTCAATGTTCTAGAGGTTAGTGTGTGTCTGAATGTCCTAAAGGTTAGTGCATGTCTGAATGTTCTAAAGGTTAGTGTGTGTCTGAATGTTCTAAAGGTTAGTGCATGTCTGAATGTCCTAAAGGTTTGTGCTTGGCAGAATGCCCTAAAAGTTAATGCATGTCTGAATGTCTAAAAGGAATGTCCTAAAGATTAGTGTATGTCTGAATGTCCTAGAGATTAGTGCATGTCTGACTGCCCTAAAGGTTAATAAATGTTTGAATGTCCTAAAGGTTAGTGCATGTCTGAATGTCCTAAAGATTAGTGTGTGTCTGAATGTCCTAGAGGTTAGTGCATGTCTGAATGCCACAAAGATTAGTGTATGTCTGAATGTTCTAGAGGTTAGTGCATGTCTGAATGTCCTAAAGGTTAATGCTTGACAGAATGTCTTGAAGATTAGTGCATGTCTATATGACTAAAAGGTTAGTGCATGTCTGATTGTCCTAAAGGTTAGTGGTGGTATTTAGAAACTTTTCCCAAGGTATATTAAAAAACATTAAGCTTAATTTTATTTTTTGATGTGTTTCCAGGATACTTCTGTCCAGCAAAGACAGAGTTCGCCCTACAATATCCTTGTCCCAACGGCACCTACAACAATGAAACCAAGGCAACGAGTGATGCTGCCTGCCAGCTCTGTACGGCTGGGTCCTA
Source organism: Gigantopelta aegis (assembly GCF_016097555.1). Classification (NCBI taxonomy): domain Eukaryota; kingdom Metazoa; phylum Mollusca; class Gastropoda; order Neomphalida; family Peltospiridae; genus Gigantopelta; species Gigantopelta aegis. The sequence continues at coordinate 42,834,716 of NC_054700.1, read as the reverse complement.
CTGCCCCAGTGCTGGTATGGCCGAGCCTGCAGGAGAGTGTAGTGGGGGCTGGTACTGCACCCTGGGATCCTGGTCAGACAAACCTTCTATCCTCGGCAATGACTCGGGATCCTCCTGTTCCTGTCCAGCTCAGAGCATCGGTGGCAAGTGTGAAGCAGGATCCTTCTGTCCACCAGGGTCCGATCGCCCTCAGGACTGTCTGCCAGGTCACTACTGTGACACTAGCGGCTTGGCGAACGTCACCGGGGAGTGCGATGCTGGTTATTTCTGCAATGGAAGTTCCACTCTGAACAAACCCGTTAACGAAACATTTGGAGACATCTGTCCGAAAGGTTATTACTGTCCGCAAGGAAGTCCTTCAGCAAGTCCATGTGATGAGGGGTTCTATAATGACTGGTTTGGAAGCCACAACATCACCAGTTGTCTCCCTTGTATGGCTGGGAAATACTGCTCGGGTCAGGGTCGCGACCTGCCCAATGACGACTGCGATGAAGGCTGGTTCTGTCCAGAAGGAATGATCCAACCTCAGCCTCCCGGGAATCAGTGTCTGGCCGGGCATCGATGTCCTCGAGGTAGTCCCAACCAAACTCCATGTCCGTCTGGTAGCTATCAGCCTCTGCCAGGAAAAGGATCCTGTCTGATGTGTCAGGCCGGAACGTACTGCGACCAGAATGAAGCTATCAGTGAGCAGCAGAGTGGAACAGGTGCTCCCTCACATGGAGTCGTCACACCTAAAACCTGCCCTGCAGGATTCTACTGTCCAAACGGAACCCAGACTGCCAGAGAGAATCCGTGTCCTCTGGGAACCTACAGCAACACCACGGGACTGGAGAGCCTTGCAGTGTGTCGCGATTGTCCTGCAGGTTTCTACTGTGAGGCGGAGAATGTGACCGAACCAACTGGACAGTGTTTTGCAGGATATTACTGCATACTGAAGTCCAGCTCGCCCACCCCAGCAGCATCAGCTGTCGGTGGACCTTGTCCCCAGGGCAGCTACTGTGTCCAAGGCTCATCCAACCCAACACCATGTCCCAAAGGAATGTTTGGAGACCGAGACAAACTGCCATCAGAGTCCGACTGCACAGTTTGTCCTCCTGGAGAATTCTGTGCCCAATCTGGTCTGTCGGCTCCCAACGGGTCTTGTCTCGCAGGCTACTATTGCTCCAACGCATCTGAACAGGCAAATCCTGTTGGACAAGTCTACGGAGACGAATGTCCAGCTGGATACTACTGCCCTGAAAGAAGCTATCAGCCGACTGCATGTTCCGTCGGCACTTACCAGCCTGACACCCAGCGAACAAATATTTCCGACTGTCTCACCTGTGACCCAGGGAAGTACTGCAACTCCACCGGAGCGGGGTCAGTCTCTGGCGACTGTTCTGAAGGATTTTACTGCACGGGAGGATCTAGCACCCCAACGCCCTTTGACGGCACCACCGGCAACATCTGTCCAGCGGGCTCGTACTGTCCACTGGGATCGATGCACCATACGTTCTGTCCAAACTCCACCTACACCAACCACACTGGGGCCGCTGCGTGTTACGACTGCCCAGAAGGACATTACTGCACTAACCGAGACCGTGCTGATCCCTGTCTGCCAGGATATTACTGCCCTTACAAGACTGGGGCAGATCTACAGCTGTGTCCTGCAGGGACGTACAACCCCAACTATGGCATCAACAATGTCAGTCAGTGTACGCAGTGTGATGGAGGCAAGTTCTGTCTGACCCCAGGTCTCTCTGCTGTTAGTGGAGACTGTGCAAGTGGATTCTACTGCAGAACAGGTACTTTTAGAGTCTAGAATCGCTGAGTAATTTCCAATGTGAATCTCGCAGAAATATCAAAATGCTAAAGTTTAGGTGTATAATCCTTCCAATAGGGAATGCTTTTTTTTTTTCATACTATAGAATTTACTACAAGTTATTTATTTTTGAGCTGATCGTTTTCTAAATTGCATACAAAAATAGTGAGGGTTTTTTTGTGTGTTTTTTCCAAAACACTTTTTCTTTTCTTCTTATGCCAAACCAGACTTAAATTATTTACAAAAAAACATTTTTGTATGAGGATGGGATGGACTATGTAGTTACTAACATTCAGTTCTTCCATGTTACAGACCTCACCATTTAAGGGGGTGGGATGTAGCCCAGTGGTAAAGCATTCGCTAGATGCGCGGTCAGCCTAGAATCGATCCCCGTCGATGGGCCCATTGGGCTATTTCTTGTTCCAGCCAGTGCACCACAACTGGTATATCAAAGGCTGCGGTATGTGCTATCCTGTCTGTGGTATGGTGCATATAAAAGATCCCTTGCTGCTAATCGAAAAGAGTAGCCTGTGAAGTGGCGACAGCGGATTTCCTCTCTCAATATCTGTGTGGTTCTTAACCATATGTCTGACGCCATATAACCGTAAATAAAATGTGTTGAGTGCATCATTAAATAAAGACATTTCTTTCCTTCCTTTGTCATTTAAGGGGAGCCATCACTTCTCTGAGACTAGGTCAAGGACAGTAATTGTTAGCTGCCTTTACATGTGAATGCAAAAAAACCCCCAAAAACCCAGTTATTACTTAAGGAAAAAATTGCTCAATTTGGTAACATCTTAAATGGTTCCCAATAAAAAAAAAAGTTTATTTTGTTTAAAGACACCACTAGAGCACATTGATTTATTAATCATCAGCTATTGGATGTCAAACATTTGGTAATTTTGACATATAGTCTTAGAAACGAAACCTGCTACATTTTTCCATTAGTAGCAAGGGATCTTTTATATGCACCACCCCACAGACAGGATAGCACATACCATGGCCGGAACGAGAAATAGCCCAATGGAGATCGATTGCAAACTGACCGCACATCAAGGAAGTGCTTATCACTGGGCTACGTCCCACCCCAGTTCCTAATAATGTAAGTTTGGTGGAATAGAAGCAGTTAATCAGCAGTTAATCACTTCCCTGATTTTGTTTTTATGATGAGTCTAATTTTAATTAAAATTACACATTGTACTGTTTTCAAGAATGTTTTTTTTTTAAATAAAAAAATTTGAGAGTAATTATTTTATTTATGTAAATATTTTAATGCATTTTTCCTATTTTGTCTTCCCCCTTGATTTCTGACTTACTGAATGATATTGGTATCTTAACAAAAATGTATTTTGTCATTAATGTTTATTTATTTCACTTCAGTTCACACGTCATATGATGTTTATGAAAACATTTATTGTAATGAAAGCTATTTATAGTAATACATATATATATATATATATATATATGTGTGTGTGTGTATATATATATATATATATATATATATATATATATATATATATATATAATATTATATTTATATACAACCAAGTACTATTCTGTTAAATAAATATTTTATTTATTTAACAGGAGTGGATACTGGCACCCCATCAGGAGGTCATAGTGGCGATGGTGGACAGTGTCCAGTCGGATACTACTGTCCTGTTGATACTGCTGAACCAAAGCCTGTCCTGCGTACTGCTGAACCAAAATTAACGACGGTGCTTGCGTTTAGATTTATTTTAGCTCAATGTTTAGTTTTCCTGCACATAAACTTCAGTTGGGAATGAATGAATCAATTTAATTTTTATAACGACGGTGCTTGCGTTTAGATTACTACTTTACTTTAAATTAATACAATTAAATTAATACAACACTTTTACTATATTACATAAGCTTTAACTGTATTTGAATCGGTCAGGCATGGCAATGTTATTTACTAACCCAACATTGAAACCACTAGAGGGGTTCCATATCTAGAAGCCCTGGATTGGTTATAATTAGTCTGCACCAATCCAACCCCTTCAGTTGTCCATTGCAATTGGTAAAGTCATGGAGATTTCCATGAAGTTTTTAATTCTCTCTGGCATTTATTTTACTCTTATTTTTTCTTGTACAATTTGTTAAAATTCAGATATTCCTACTTTTTTCCTATTTTATTAAAAGTAAGCTACCTGCCCCTATTGCTTTTTGTCATTTCCTGAACACTTACATGTACTTAAAATATCTGGTAGACGATTTGCAATGTGTGATAATAATCCTAAACAAGAAGATACGTTTTAACCGAAAACTTCATATAAAAACCTTCGATGCTATGTATTTCCTCTTCATATTTACAGTGACAACCCTGGCCAGGCAAACTGCACGCTGTGCCCAGCTGGCTACTACTGCATTGAAAACTCAACTGGGTTCAGTCAAAACCAGTGTCCTTCAGGATACTACTGTCCTGCTGGGACCTCTGACCAACACGAGTTTCCATGCTCCAAGGGATCCTACAACCCAGTGACTGGCAGCGACGGACCAGAAGACTGTCTGTCCTGTCCACCAGGGCAGTACTGTCAAAGTAGGTCTGCAGTACTGTCAAAGTAGGTCTGCAGTAGTACTATCGAAGTAGGTCTGCAGTACTGTCGAAGTAGGTCTGCAGTAATGTCGAAGTAGGTCTGCAGTACTATCGAAGTAGGTCTGCAGTAGTACTGTCGAAGTAGGTCTGCAGTAGTATATCGAAGTAGGTCTCCAGTAGTACTATCAAAGTAGGTCTGCAGTAGTGCTGTCAAAGTAGGTCTGCAGTAGTACTATCAAAGTAGGTCTGCAGTAGTACTATTGAAGTAGGTCTGCAGTAGTACTATCGAAATAGGTCTGCAGTACTACCGAAGTAGGTCTGCAGTACTGTCAAAGTAGGTCTGCAGTAGTACTATCGAAGTAGGTCTGCAGTACTATCGAAGTAGGTCTGCAGTACTGTCGAAGTAGGTCTGCTGCTAACATAAATGTAAGAGATGGATAGGTCAGGGTAGGGGTCAACTGCACCATTTACTTACTTATTATATTTTATATGAGTCTTAATCACTTATGTCTTCCACAGTGTCAACTGTTTGAACTAATGGTATGGATTCGACATTGAATTTACTTATTGTATAATTGTAGTCTTGATAACAGATCTCGTCGTTTAAGGTGAGCTGTCACTCTGGCTCACTATAGTTCCACTGAGACTAGTTCAAGGAGAGAATTGTTAGCTTCCCTTAGGATGTCAATTTATATAGTATCAATAAGGTAATCTTTTAAATGACTCCTCATAATCTAAGTTGGGAGATCAAATGTTTACCCCCCCCCCCCCCCCATACCCAATACCCACCCCTTTAATTTGTTTTAACTTTGAGATCTGTGATAAATTTGGTTATTTACATTGTAAATGTTTCAGCTTATGGTCTGGATTAAACAATCATATTTACTTATAATATTAATTTTATCTGAGTCTTGATCAATTTTGTCTTCTACAATGTTAACTGTTTGTTTCAATATAAGGTCTGGATTAAACAAACAGATTTACCTGTATTTTATATTAGTCTTGATAAATTTTGTTGTGTACAGTGTTAACTGTTTATTTCAGCTGATGGTCTGGATCAGCCGTCTGGTAACTGTACAGCTGGATGGTACTGTACAGGAGGTTCATTCCTCGCTGAACCCGTTACCACGGACAACGCCACTTCCTTGGCCGACTGCACATGTCCATTGGCTAACTATACGGGCGGAAAGTGCTGGCCTGGTACCTACTGTCCCGATGGCGCCACCTATCCCATAATCTGTGATGGAGGTTCATTCTGCAGGAATTATGGGCTGGCCACACCAGAGGGTCTTTGTGATGCAGGGTTTGTATACTTTTTTAAATTTTCTTTTTTCGTCTTGCCTTTAGATAGTGAAAAGGTAAAATATTATTATAAATATTATTACTTTTCTGCTTGTGGTGACGGTATCAATGTTGAATTGATGTTACTACTTAGCCTGACCTCAAACAATGGCATAAAAGAAGGAAACTTCAGTCACGTGACCGAGACAGGAAGCAGAGGACTCATTGAAAGATTATAAGCCATCCCATTGGCTGTTGGGATGTTTGGACCAGTCTACTAATAGGGGGGGGGGGATGTGCCATTTTGTAAGGTCCGGCTAAGTAAACAATCCAGGTTTTGTTCAGTTTTGCTTTTAGCTCCATTTCTCACAAACTATAACTTCTGCATCAGTGAAACTTGGTTTATAGTTTCGTATATGTTTTTGTTTTAAATTTAATTATTAATTTATTAATTTTTGACAATTACTGTTGTTGTCACTGTTGACTATTTTTTAATGGTTACAATCATACACCTCACTTTAACCTTTAGACTACTGGATTAATTTTGGATAAAAACCACATTCAGTGTGTACAAGTTTATAATTTTTACTCACATATATTCACTTAAATGTTTTATAAATACATAAAATAAAGTTTATATTTGAATCAGTAAGTATTATTTTCATGGGTTTTTGTAATTTTAGATCGTTAATTTTGATTAAAATTAGGCAAAAAATCTTAAAAGTTGCATTTACTTACAGGCATTTGTGGCCAGCTGTCCAGTATTTATGTCCATTATTCCCAATAACAGTGGTTTTCTGACCAGAATTTAAAGAAAAAAGAACTACGATTCATATCCCAATATTTGATGATTTTATTATCAAATTAGCTGTCACAATCAGCTATCCGATCCCTGAAAATGACCACCACGTGCCACAATTGTTGTCAATAGTAGTCTGCCATAATAGTTAGGGCCTCCACGAGTCCAAAATATTGGACTTGAGTACTCAACTCGGACCCGAGTACCCGACGCTTACACTAGATGATGAGGTTAAGGATGAATCAAAGGAAAAACTGTTTTTTCAACCAGTTTTCAACTATACTTAATAGTTCTAGACAAAAGTACTTAAAAACAAGATTGACAAAGAAGCAAAGAAAAAACCCGTTTTTAGCTACATGAGTACTTAGTAGTTCTAGACAGAAGTACCTAAGGCAAGATTGACAAAGAAGCAAATGAGAAACAGCTTTTCAACCAATTTTCAACTATACTTAGTAGTTCTAGACAGAAGTACCTAAGGCAAGATTGACAAAGAAGCAAATAAGAAACAGCTTTCAACCAATTTTCAACTATACTTAGTAGTTCTAAACAGAAGTACCTAAAACAAGATTGACAAAGAAGCAAATGAGAAACAGCTTTTCAACAAGTTTTCAACTATACTTAGTAGTTCTAGACAGAAGTACCTAAAACAAAATTGACAAAGAAGCAAATGAGAAACAGCTTTTTCAACCAGTTTTCAACTATACTTAGTACTGGATAGGCGATGTAGTCCTAAAACAAGATTGACAAAGAAACAAAGAAAAAACAGTTTTCAGCTACATGAGTATTTAGTAATTCTAGAAAGAAAAACAGCTTTTCAACTATACTTAGTAGTTCTAGACAGATGTACCTAAAACAGGATTGATAAAGAACCAGAGGAAACACGGCTTTGCAACTATAGGCCTACTAATAGTTGTAAACAGAAGTGCAGTTGTTCTGGCCAAAAATACTTAACAGGAAACTAACAAAGAATCAGTTCTTGAATGCAGTACTTAAGACAAAATTGACAAAAATTGACATGTAATCATAACAGACACAGATTTTCAACCAATTTTCAACTAAACAGAGTATTTCTAGAAAGAAGTACCTGACACAAGACTGATAAAGAATCAAAAGAAGCACAGCTTTTTAGCCAGTATTTCTAGAAAGAAGTACCGGTACTTGACACAAGACTGATAAAGAATCAAAGGAAGCACAGCTTTTTAGCCAGTATTTCTAGAAAGAAGCACCCGACACAAGACTGATAAAGAATCAAAGGAAGCACAGCTTTTTAGCCAGTATTTCGAGAAAGAAGTACCTGATACAAGACTGATAAAGAATCAAAGGAAGCACAGCTTTTTAGCCAGTATTTCTAGAAAGAAGTATGTGAGACAGGACTGATAAAGAATCAGAAGAAATGCAAATTTTCAGCTACACTAGTAGTTTTAAACAGAAGTATAGTTGTTCTAGACAAAAATACTTAACACAAAACTAATGTTGAAAGATTCAAAGTGAGCACATCTCAATAGCATCAACGATGAGTCATGTCACCATGCAGTTTAGAACCGGTTGTGAACAACATGCCAGAGATGGTCTCCTTTCTCTCTAAAATGGGAGAATCGATGCTGGACGTGACAATACTACCCTTCATATTGCTGGTTGTGTGTAGAGACATGTTCCATGACAACACGTCAATGTGTTCCTCCTCTCACAGCATGTCCAGTGTGGAGAATGAGGTTCAAGAAACTGCAGCCAGATACCTGATGTATTACAAAATCCTCGTAACTGTTCCGGTGGTCCTGCTGGGACTTCTTTGCAGTTGATGGAGCGACAGAAATGGTCGGAAGTTGCCGATGGCAGTTCCCGGTATTGGGGGTATGCTAGCTGTGATTGTGTACCTGACGAGCCTCCAGTTTGAAGACCAGGCACTTCCTCTCATCCTGGTAGGAGCTGCCATCCAAGGAATGTTCGGAAAAGCTTCTGTGGTGTCAGTTGCGGTGCAGAGTTATGCTTCAGACATTACTCAGCTCGACCAAAGAACCCAGAAGTTTGGTAGAATTGTGGCAATTAATTTTAGTGTGTGGGTTCGCTTCTCTCCAGCAGCCTTCAAGATACAACCAGCATTGCAGTGACTCTTTTTGTTGTGTCATCTATCCAAGCGTTGTGTGCATTGATTGTTATATTCTGTATAACAGAGAGCATCCCAGAACAAACAGGCAACATAGAGAACGATTCTAAGACCGATTCTAAGACTGATTGTAAGACCGATTGTAAGACCGATTCTAAGATTGATTGTAAAACTGATTCTAAGACCGATTCTAAGATTGATTGTAAGACCGATTCTAAGACCGATTCTAAGATTGATTGTAAGACTGATTCTAAGACTGATTCTAAGATTGATTGTAAGACTGATTCTAAGACCGATTCTAAGATTGATTGTAAGACCGATTCTAAGACCGATTCTAAGATTGATTCTAAGACCGATTCTAAGATTGATTGTAAGACTGATTCTAAGACCGATTGTAAGACCGATTGTAAGACCGATTGTAAGACCGATTCTAAGATTGATTGTAAAACTGATTCTAAGACCGATTCTAAGATTGATTGTAAGACCGATTCTAAGACCGATTCTAAGATTGATTGTAAGACTGATTCTAAGACCGATTCTAAGATTGATTGTAAGACTGATTCTAAGACCGATTCTAAGATTGATTGTAAGACCGATTCTAAGACCGATTCTAAGATTGATTCTAAGACCGATTCTAAGATTGATTGTAAGACTGATTCTAAGACCGATTCTAAGATTGATTCTAAGACTGATTCTAAGACCGATTGTAAGACCGATTGTAAGACGGATTCTAAGACGGATTCTAAGACGGATTCTAAGACGGATTCTAAGACCGATTCTAAGACCGATTCTAAGATTGATTCTAAGACCGATTGTAAGACCGATTGTAAGACGGATTCTAAGACCGATTCTAAGATTGATTGTAAGACCGATTCTAAGACCGATTCTAAGATTGGTTCTAAGACCGATTCTAAGACCGATTCTAAGACCGATTCTAAGACCGATTGTAAGACCGATTCTAAGATTGATTGTAAGATTGATTGTAAGACTGATTCTAAGATTGATTGTAAGACTGATTCTAAGATTGATTGTAAGACTGATTCTAAGAACAATTCTAAGATTGATTGTAAGATTGATTCTAAGACCGATTCTAAGACCGATTCTAAGATTGATTCTAAGACCGATTCTAAGACCGATTCTAAGACTGATTCTAAGATTGATTGTAAACTTGATTCTAAGATTGATTGTAAGACTGATTCTAAGAACAATTCTAAGATTGATTGTAAGACCGATTCTAAGATTGATTGTAAGACCGATTCTAAGATTGATTGTAAGACCGATTCTAAGATTGATTGTAAGACCGATTCTAAGATTGATTGTAAGACTGATTCTAAGAACAATTCTAAGATTGATTGTAAGACCGATTCTAAGATTGATTCTAAGATTGATTGTAAGACCGATTCTAAGATTGATTGTAAGACTGATTCTCAGAACAATTCTAAGATTGATTGTAATACCGATTGTAAGACTGATTGTAATACCAATTCTAAGACTGATTGTGAGACCAATTCTAAGAGCACATTCTGTATCTTGTCTGGACTGATGGAGTCACTGATGGTTCTGTTCAAACAAAGAAAAGGTAACTGGTTTCGAGTGGAGAGACGGGTGGCAAACTACTGGGGTCGGTGATCTTTACCAATATGTATGGTGCAACAGTTTCTTTCTTTCCAGGCCTGTTGTACATGTTTGAAGCATTTCTATTTTTGCTGATGTTTTTGCTAACTCTTTGGCTTTACAGACAGATTCACATCAGAGAATCAGACAGTGTGTTGCTGCCTTTAGCTGACAAGCAGAATTATGGGACATGCCATCTGGGCAAGTCTCTATATTCGGGGGAAAGAGAAGAATGAAATTATGGATAAACCAGTTTATCATCCATTAAAGGCTTTTGTAGGACATATTGCTGGCACTATAATTTGCAATATCTCCTGTGATATTCTCCTAGGAGATATCGCTTCTTTTGTGATGTTACTGTGTATTGTTTCAGCACTAAACCTATCATTAGTGACGTCATGCTACTGTCGTTCTGCCCATTCAACCCACATTACTGACATTGTTTACAATTGTCACAAATTAAAAGAATGATAATGGATGATAAAAAGAATACTTTTATCAACTCATGCTCGGGAAGTATCCTCTATTTACACTCAATCTCTCCCAGAGAATAAACCAACCCATCTTAAAACAACCAGTATAATATGATAAATTAAAGTGTCAAACAACAAAAGAATTATTATTGCAGGTCTTAGCATTTCAAATTTCTTGCGAAACACATTTTCGGTTCCGTGCCTTGTGATCATGGGAACCCATCGGAAACTGTTTTTAGTTTCTGTGAAAACAAGTCATGGGAACCTATTTTTAATACCATTGATTTAAATTATCACAAAAATCTGTGCAAAGAGACATGTTTTCAAACTCAATATAAAGTTGATTTTCGACACACCCTCGCCATTATAAGCAAGCTGTTGTGATTTTGACAGCTAAATAAAAATAATAGTTTAGGCCTACATCATTTCCTCCCATAATGAAACCACAGGAAATAGTGGGGCCTATTCGATTGCCACCTTCAGTACTCAAGCACATGTGACAGTAAGTAAGGTTAAATATTTTCTACAAAATTATATTTGAATTTAAATACTAGTTCTTGACCCCTATATTTAAGAGATACACTACAAATAATTAGTGCCAGTGATTTTGGTTCAAATGTGTAAGACGTTTGATTTGAGTGTATGTTGGAACTCTGATTCGGGTTTAGCAAATGTGACACTGTGAAGACCAATATGGAGCGAAAACAAATATCATTGTAAACTGATGACAAATGTGTTCTGTATTGTGATTGGTTATTTACATTCTTTTTCTGGGATCAAATGAAAATAACACCCAGAAAGCTAACGACGTCATTAGAAAGTGAAATAATTAGCCATTGGAACAGGTGAAATTGACAATTCAAGGGTCTACAGTTAGACTGTAGCCAGGTATTTTTTTCAAGAAATACCAAATATACAGTTAGTTCCTTACTAAAAAAGAATTCAGTTTACAATGGACATAGCCATATTGAGTTTTTAGATTTGTGGGTGTTATTGTCTATTTGATGCCTGCAAATGTTTCATTTTTGACCTCAGGCTAATACCTTTGGTCAAAAATTACATTTGCGAGATCAAATAACACCCGCAAATCTAAAAACTCCATATGGTTATCTCCTAATTGAACGAGGCAGGAGATAAATGATCCTAACAGCAGGGTGGAATATCATTCATGGAACATGTGCTTTTAATTAATGGCATTTTTATTCTGTATTGATTGATGTTTTCACTTAGCTGACTAAATAAAGCTTGCAGGCTTTGAAGGAAGAAATCAATGTTTTCACGTAGCTGACTAAATAAAGCTTGCAGGCTTTGAAGGAAGAAATCAATGTTTTCACGTAGCTGACTAAATAAAGCTTGCAGGCTTTGAAGGAAGAAATCAATGTTTTCACGTAGCTGACTAAATAAAGCTTGCAGGCTTTGAAGGAAGAAATCAATGTTTTCACGTAGCTGACTAAATAAAGCTTGCAGGCTTTGAAGGAAGAAATCAATGTTTTCATGTAGCTGACTAAATAAAGCTTGCAGGCTTTGAAGGAAGAAATCAATGGTTTATTTAAAGGTACAGACCCTAGTTTCAACCCGTAAAAATGGACACTTAAGTTTAGTTAACCTACAAACCTGTAACACATTTGGATAAAGTTACAAAGATAAAGTGAAAGAAGAGTCTGTAACATTAAAACCGGGAAATATCCTTAAACAATAGACTAGAACTCGAATCAATAACCGCTACTTAGAAAGAAAGAAAGAAAGAAATGTTTTATTTAACGACACACTCAACACATTTTATTTATGGTTATATGGCGTCAGACATATGGTTAAGGACCACACAGATTTTGAGAGGAAACCCGCTGTCGCCACTACATGGGCTACTCTTCCGATTAGCAGCAAGGGATCTTTTATTTGCGCTTTTAACAGGCAGGATAGCACAAACCATGGCCTTTGTTGAACCAGTTATGGATCACTGGTCGGTGCAAGTGGTTTACACCTACCCATTGAGCCTTGCGGAGCACTCACTCAGGGTTTGGAGTTGGTATCTGGATTAAAATTCCCATGCCTTGACTGGGATCCGAACCCAGTACCTACCAGCCTGTAGACTGATGGCCTGCCACGACGCCACCAAGGCCGGTCGCTACTTCTCAGATGCACGTGCGTTTTAAAAATATGAAAAATACATGTTTTAGTATTAGAAACACACTTCACTTCTATGGAAATGTATAATTATGAACAATAAAATATAAGTAATGTTTGATTTCAGTGATCATAAATGGCTCTAATAGTGAAAAATATACTGTTGTGTTTAAAAACTAGGGTCTGTCCCTTTAAAGACTCAGTCAACACAATTTAATTGTGGTTACATGGCTTTGGTCTGGGATCTATCCCTGTCGGTGGATCCAACTTGGGCTATTTCTCGTTTTAGCAAGTGCACCATGACTGGTATATCAAAGGTCATGGTATGTGCTATTCTATCTGTGGAATGGTGTATACAAAAGATCACTTTCTACTAATGAAAAAATGTAGCAGTTTTCCTCTCTAAGTCAAGTGACTATAAGTCAAAATTACCAAATCTTGGACATCCAAAAGCTGATCACAAATAAGTCAATGTGCTCTAGTTTGACTTCTTTTGCAAAGGAAATGCTACTCTTGTGATTTGCTAGTAAAGTCCCCAGCCATTGCTGAATAGTAGAAGCACCAAAATTGTCCCTTTTGTTTTTTCTTTTTTTTTTAAAGAGATTTACGTGCACATTCAGAGCAAGCTGTTGTAGCACACGCCTATCCTGGCCACAGGGACCGGCCTTGGCCGGTTCCCTCTGTCCAGGACAGGAAAGGGTTGGGGGAGGGTTGTAGAGAGGGAACGCCTGCACTGGCAAGTGCAAGGGAGCACCAGCAGTCCAATGTTGGTGGCAGGCGGGGGGTAATTGTCCCTTATTTTTATTCCTTTTTATACAACAGGTATTATTGTGATGAGGGCACCAGTCAACAAGACACACAAGCAGTAATGTAATATATATCCTGTCGGCCATTACTGAATAGTAGAAACATCTAAATTGTCCCTTATTTTTATTCCTTTTTATACAACAGGTATTATTGTGATGAGGGCACCAGTCAACAAGACCCACCCAGTAATGTAATATATATCCTGTCGGCCATTACTGAATAGTGGAAACATCTAAATTGTCCCTTATTTTTATTCCTTTTTATACAACAGGTATTATTGTGATGGTGGCGCCACTCAACCAGACCCACCCAGTAAAGTGTGTCCTGTCGGCCATTTCTGTCCACAAGGGTCAGCCACGGCCACGCGATGTCCATCTGGTTCGATGTCCAACACCACGGGCAACACCATGCTTAATGACTGCAACCCATGCACAGCCGGCTACTACTGTAATGGTCTGTCGGAGGGAACCACAGGTGAGTGATCTGGTTTTTTAGTGCAAAACTAGGCCCATATTTTCGAAGCTATCTTCAACAAAAGCTATCAGCTAAGCAAAAAGTTACTTTAGACTTTTTACTCAGCTGATAGCTCTCATATATGGGCGATTTTGGTACGTTTTTCATCTCTCGCGGTAATGAGGGAAATATCTATTGTCTTTGATATTTTTGGCCACATGTGGCAGAAATATCACCATGTGTGGGTTACGTGAGATAGCAGTTGAGCTAAATTTACCAACTGACCAATGGAAACAAGAAAACTTCTGCGTCAGAACGACGTCATTGTGACAGTCGTAAGCAAACTAGCTCAACACTTAACTCATCATGTACGGTGAAATTGTTCAGCTGATAGGTCTTGTCTCGGCTTTAGTGCTATTTTATCATTACCATTATGATGTCGCTATGGCGAATGTCGTTAAAGCCTATGATGATTTTTTGATAACATAGCGATAAGAAAGTTTTGAAAAACCTGTAGCCTGGTAATTAAGAAAATAATTTCCATGACATTTGTCATGGCATATTTGTGGTTGATGTGTAAGAGAGAAGTTTTTTTTTTCGGTATTATAAAAATAAATAATTAAAGGGACATACCCTAGTTTTTAAACAAAAAGGCATATTTTTGACTATAGAGCTGTTTTTGATAACTGAAATCATGCTTTACTTAGATCCATTTCCGTACATTCGAAGTGTTTTTGGTCATCCTGGTATTTTTAATATCACAAAATGCATTTCTCATATTTTTAAAAACGCACGTGCATCTTAGAAGTAACAGTTATGGAGTCAAGGTTTAGTCTTTTTTTAGAGGGTATATCACCATTTCAAAGTCACAGACTCATGTTTCCCTCAATTGTAACTTTATCCAAATGTGTTACTTGTTTGTAGATTAACTAAACATAGTGTGCATTTTCATGGGCTGAAACTAGGGTCTGTCCCTTTAACTAAGAAAAATGACAGTGTAAATTGATAGAGCCATGGTTAAATAAATGTTATGGAACACTGAGTACCATTTTTAAAAGAGGTTCACTTTCATAATGAACTATACTAGTCATGAGAAGTTAAGAGCCACATGGACACTGCGTCTGAGAGGGGTAGCCCATTCGTTAATTGTGCTAGTGGTATTAGTCCATAGGATTTGTGAATGAAGTGTGTACTTTTTAATAAAAGCATGAAACTTGGTACACACATACTACACATCATGGATACTAATTTTAAGATTGGAGGCATTCTCAATACCATCTGTGTCGGCAAAGCGGATATTTTGCAAAATGGCTACGATGACGATTTCCCCATATAAAGGCATGGGAAAAATAGCCTAAATAATATTTCATTGTCGTTTTATGTTTAATTATTTTCATGAATGAACATCTAGAATTAAAAACAGAGGTCATTTCAGGGTCATAACTGTACAAATTTATAAATTATTAATGAGGCTCTATAAAAATTATTAATGGTAGTTTCTCAACAAATATATTTTTTTAAATTAATTTTCATTTTGAAATGTGAATATATTTTATACCTTAAATACATAAAATAGTATAATAAAATAATTAATTTACTAGTAAAAAGTATTAACTTTATTAGACCAACAGGTCACGTAATGTCAGTTACTGGGTAGTACCGTACATTTTGTCATGCTCTGTCTACAAATAATTCTTTGAAGGCCAGGAATTGGCCGCTGTTTTGGTGACTTCTTGGAGTTGATTTTTATGTTTTCTGTTTATTTTTATCATGCCATGGGAAAACTATAATTTATGCAGTGTTTTGACATTAACAGTATAATTTATGCAGAGTGCTAGGACATAACAGTATAATTTATGCAGAGTGCTAGGACATTAACACATTACAATTTGTAGTTAACTGTTACATATAAAAATGTAACTTAAAATTAGTACAGTATATTACTTGCAACTACTATTACACACCTTTAATGATTCATATATTACTCCTTTTAAAAAAAATCAAAACCTGTGTTAATGTGGATATTAAGCAAAGCGAATCTTGATTGATAGATAGAATAGATGTTTAACGACACCCCAGTATGAAAAATATATCGGCTGTTGGGTGTCAAACTATGGTAAATGCAAAAATAAAGTGATGATCAACATCAGTATAAAAATGCAATATATCTTGATTGAGTCCCATATTTATGTTGACAGGACCTTGTAGCTCTGGTTACTACTGTCCAGCTGGTCAGACAACACCCACACCAGCAGACTACAACTGTACCATCGGCCACTACTGCCCTGGCCAGACCGGGGCACCACTTGTCTGTGACCCAGGCAAATACCAGGACGAGAGAGCTCAGAACTCGTGTAAAGACTGTCCAGCTGGAAGGTATGGAGTTCACAGACTGAAATAAAACAGTTTTCACATTCAGTTTCCATAAGAAAATCAATTTTATCCCTTTGTCTATTAATCCATCCGTCTGTCCATCCTTCCATCCATCCATCTGTCCATCTGTCTGTCGATCCATCCATCCATCCATCCATCCATCCATCCATCCATCCATCCATCCATCCATTCTTCCATCCATCCATTCTTCCATCCATCCATCCATCCATCCATCTATCCATCCATCCATCCATCCATCCATCCATCCATCCATCCATTCTTCCATCCATCCATTCTTCCATCCATCCATCCATCCATCCATCTATCCATCCATCCATCCATCCATCCATCCATCCATCCATCCATCCATTCTTCCATCCATCCATCCATCCATCCATCCATCCATTCTTCCATCCATCCATCCATCCATCCATCCATCCATCCATCCATCCCATAATCCATTATAATAAACTGTTGTACCTTTTTCCAGATACTGTGACCCAGCAGAAGTGGCGACACTAATGAACAATACCGATGCTGGAGTTACTGTTCCTGCTGACTGTCCACCCGGATACTACTGTCCAGCTAACACTGGCGTCAAGACAACGTACCCATGTCCACTCGGTACCTATAGCAACCGCACCCAGCTACAACAACCAGGGGACTGTACTGCGTGTAGTGGGGGATTCTACTGTGGATCAACAGGTAGGACCAGCATTGTGGTTAAGCCATCGGACATAAGGCTGGTAGGTACAGGGTTCACAGCCTGGTACCGGCCTCGGTGGTGTCGTGATTAAGGCATCAGACATAAGGCTGGTAGGTACAGGGTACGCAGACTGGTACTGGCCTCGGTGGTGTCGTGGTTAAGCCATCGGACATAAGGCTGGTAGGTACTGGGTTCACAGCCCGTTACTGGCCTAGGTGGTGTCGTGGTTAAGCCATCGGACATAAGGCTGGTAGGTACTGGGTTCACAGACCGGTACTGGCCTCGGTGGTGTCGTGGTTAAGCCATCGGACATAAGGCTGGTAGGTACTGGGTTCACAGCCCGGTACAGGCCTAGGTGGTGTCGTGGTTAAACCATCGGACATAAGGCTGGTAGGTACTGGGTTCACAGCCCGTTACTGGCCTAGGTGGTGTCGTGGTTAAGCCATCGGACATAAGGCTGGTAGGTACTGGGTTCACAGCCCGTTACTGGCCTAGGTGGTGTCGTGGTTAAGCCATCGGACATAAGGCTGGTAGGTACTGGGTTCACAGCCCGGTACTGGCCTCGGTGGTGTCGTGGTTAAGCCATCGGACATAAGGCTGGTAGGTACTGGGTTCACAGCCCGGTACTGGCCTCGGTGGTGTCGTGGTTAAGTCATCGCACATAAGGCTGGTAGGTACTGGGTTCACAGACCGGTACTGGCCTCGGTGGTGTCGTGGTTAAGCCATCGGACATAAGGCTGGTAGGTACTGGGTTCACAGCCCGTTACTGGCCTAGGTGGTGTCGTGGTTAAGCCATCGGACATAAGGCTGGTAGGTACTGGGTTCACAGCCCGGTACCAGCCTAGGTGGTGTCGTGGTTAAGCCGTTGGACATAAGGCTGTTAGGTACTGGGTTCACAGCCCGTTACTGGCCTAGGTGGTGTCGTGGTTAAGCCGTTGGACATAAGGCTGTTAGGTACAGGGTTCGCAGCCCAGTATCGGCATCGGTGGTGTCATGGTTAAGCCATTGGACATAAGATATTATTAGAGGCTCTGAGGCTAGACTTTTAAGAGCCGAATTTACAAAGCCTGTTGTATGTCTTACACGTGTGTGACTACATACATTTACAATGCTTAATCAATGTGCTCTAGTGGTGTTGTTAAATAAAATAAACTTTAACTTTACAGGGCCGTAGCTAGGATTTTTTGTTTGAGGGGAGGGGAACTGAGTAATTAATAGTCTGAAACTCCTTAAATGGTTAAGAAGAGAATTTTCGTTAAGTTTCTATAATTTTTCCAGATTTTTTTCTATGGCTCTGCTTTATACATGGGTGTGTATTATATTGGTTCTGCATGTCTGTGTTTTATAGCCGACTCCTAAACCAGAATTTTCAGATGTTTTGTGATTCTGTTTTACATTATTAAACAATGTTGTCGATGATTAATAAATCACTACAACAACTCTCCAGAAGAAGCTGTATGGCACAAGAAGTGATCTACAGATAACAGTATCATTCATAGTCACTGCTGGCCTCAACGTGTAGTCAACAAGCGAATGAAAAGAAGAAGAAGATTAATAAATCCATGTTCTCTAGTGGTGTTGTTAATTAAACAAAACAACTTTTAGCTTCTTTTTCTTTCCTTCTAGGTCTAGTGGAACCAACAGATATGTGTGATGCAGGATTTGTTTGTATTTCTGGTTCAAACATGTCGAGGCCAACAGATGGAACAACAGGCGACGTGTGTGGACTCGGATTCTACTGCCCCAAGGGATCTGATCAGGGAGTCAAGTGCCCTGCAGGGACTTTCAGTGACAATACAGGGCTTGAAAATGTAACCGGATGTCAGCCATGTCAGACTGGAAAGTACTGCAGTATTGATGGTGAGTGGTGAAATAACTTGATTATTTAATACATTTTTAAAATACTTGTTTTTATCAGACATTTTACCATTATATAAAATATTTGTGGTATTTGTGTGGGTTTTTCAGGGGTTTTTTTTCACTGTTTTAGTGGTAATGTAAAGATTTCGGTTTTAAACATTTTCAAAACGTTTGTTTTTATCAAATTTGAGGTATTGATGTTTATCACAGTTCTTTACACTGTGTTTTACTGGTAATGCAAAGATGAATGTTAATGATACTGTAACATAAAAAATGTATTAGTTATTGGATGCTAAACAATTATTCAAACATTTTAATAAGATATTTGTGGTATTAAGTGTTTTTAACAGTTCTTTACACTGTTTTAGTGGCAATGCAAAGATTTTAGTTTTAAAAATTTTTCTAAATGTTTGTTTTTATCAAAAAATATAATAAGATAAATATTTAAAATAATTATTCACTAGCAAAATAAAAGGTAGATAATTCTACTTAGATTTCAGTTTAAACAGTTTTTCTAAATGTTTGTTTTTATCAAAAAATTTAATAAGATATTTGTGGTATATATTTGTAATTGGATGTTAAAGATAAATATTTAAAATAATTAATCACTAGCAACATATAAAGTAGATAACTCTGATCTGTTTTGACTTCAGGTCTCGTGTCGGTGACAGGAAACTGCTCCAGTGGACACTACTGCACCCTGGGCTCCACAGAGCCAAACCCCATTGGTCAGTCATACGGTGACTACTGTCCGGCCGGTCAATACTGTCCAGTGGGAACGGCCAACCCGGTGTCCTGTCCTCGTGGAACCTACCTTCCGGACACTGGACGCTCGGCCATTGACGACTGTTTGGATTGTCCGGGAGGAAAATACTGCGGAAGCGAGGGACTTACAAATTACACAGGTTGGTCATGGTTTTAAAAATTCAAGAAATATTGTTCAATGTTAAGTAAAGTAAATGGATTTTTATAGGGTAGATTTAAAAATTAAATTTTATGGATTGGATACAAAACTGTCTGAAGTTAATGTCTGCGGCCATACCTAATGGTGGCAGGAGGGCTTTTGCTCCCTCAGAAATTTACACCGACAACAAAAGATATATGAATATTAATTTTTTTTTAATTATTCAGGATGATGAAAAAAATACTTATTAGCAGGGGTCGAATTTCAATTTTTGGGGGGCACCAAAAATTAGGGCACCAAGGCAAATTGGAGGGGCACGAAAGCAAACTTTTTCTTCAAAAGAAGGGCATAAAGACAACTTACTTTGTTATATAAAATATTTGTATATATAGTTTCTGAGACAAAAATTATTTTCTGAGACAAAAATTATTTCACATGATGGTCTTGGACCATATACAGATATATGCCATAGTAATGTATTTTACAAGGTTAATAATATGTTGCTTACATATGCTACATTTTCCGTATATGCCCAATGCAGCAGATATACTACATTATTAAAGGGACATTCCTGAGTTTGCTGCATTGTAAGATGTTTCTGACTAATAAAATATTTCTATGATTAAACTTACATATTAAATATATTTTCTTGTTTAGAATATCAGTGTCTGTATATTCAATGTGTTTCTGGTTGTTTTAATATTTGTAAGAATCCCGAACTGGATTTTGTCTTCAAATAATTTTGTACGTATGAAAACGTTATATTTTTGGAAATAAAATGAAATTTAACCTAGTACAAATATTAGAATGATCAGAAACACGTTTAATATGCAGCCACTAATATTTTATGCAGAAAAATATATTTGATATGTAATTACAATTGTTAAAAAGTCTGTTAGTCGATAGCATCTTAAAAATTGCAGCAAACTCAGGAATGTCCCTTTAAAAGTATATACAAATTGTTGAAAATTAAAAAGTCAAGTGTGATTTTTCATTCTACATTTTGTGTCAATTCTAAATAATAAAATGCTAGTTTTAAAAACAAATTACACAATTCCGATGGGCACGGTGGCAAACCAGGTAAGGCAGCTCGGCATATTTCTTCCAGTCAACACCGTAAGATTTTAGGGGCATAATGGCGGGCACCTACGACAATTGTCGTCGGTGCCGTGGTGAAATACGAACTGTGGATTAGTATATAAAAAGGTGGCCCTTTTAGTTAATAAAAGGTACTACTGACTATTGTTTAACTGATTGCCGTCAATAGACTTACATTCATTTCCCGTCCGAAACAGTGTCTCATCAAAGGTCTCCTCAAACAAGTGCACCTCCCCCCCACGCAAGTGGTCTGGTCCGAACATCCCAACAGCCAATGGGATGGCCTAAATTCTTCTACTGTATACTGCTCTCTAGTTCCGGTCACATGACTGTAACTTCCTTCTTTTTCTCTTCGCGAAAGGGTCTGGACGTCTTTTGTTTGGCTCTGTTTGGAGTCAACTTTTTTTATAAGACCTTTGGTTTTGTATTCGTGTTTGGGTGAAATGTTTTTCACCTTAAATTTCGTTAGCTTTCGTATGTTCTTTCGCGTATTCGCTTGACTTTCAAGCGTTTATTACATGGAATGTTGTTATATTGCCGGTTGTCGTGTCGGACGCCATTTGCAAAATGGCGTCTGTATTGACTGGCTTGGTGTTAGGTGGAATGTTTTTTTTTTCCACCTTATTCGTTACCTTTCGTATGTTTCGCGTATTTCGCTTGACTTGCCAAGTGTTAATTACATGAAATGTTGTTATATTGCCGGTTGTCGTGTCGGACGCCATTTGCAAAATGGCGTCTTTGTTGACCGGCTTTGTGTTTGTGTCATGGTTTCTTTTCTTTCTCTTTCACAGATTGAAAACTTATTATCATGTCAGATGTTAATGTTCAGCGTCAGGTACGAGCGTGCCTACGCTGTAAGAAGTTCACTGCAGGCGGCGACCCTCATGAATTATGTCCGGGTTGCCGTGTTCCTTGTAGCCTCTCTTCGAGATGCGACCTGTGTTCGGGCCTGTCTACTGTCGAGTTCGCGGCTTACTTGAAGGTGCTGTCGGCGAGAGCCAAGAAAGTGGAATCTTCGCCGTCAATTGCGGACTCCATAGCAGATGTATTACGTTCGATGCTACCTACTATGCTGAAAGAGACTATGGCGTCAATGGCGGCCTTACCACAACCGGCGGGTTTGGGGACAGGTCCGGTTCAAGTCCCCTCTTCGGGGGGTGCGGCTCCAGGATGCAAGACTTCAGATGACAGGCCTGCAGTTACTACGCAGCCCTCTGACAAGCCGACTCAATCAGTTAGGCGTTCCACGGCCTCCAAGGATCACCGATCTTCAAAGTCATCTTCGGCGCAGCGGAGCCGGGACCGGAGCCGGGCTCGTAGCCGTTCCCCACGACCTGCACGTCTCCCTACGGGTTCCGTGGATCGGCAGCGCAGACCTTCTATTGACGCTTCAGAGGGTTCTCGACGGGACCGTCCACGGTCCGGTTCACCAGTGAATTCTGTTTCGGCGGATCGATTAGCCTGTGCTCGAGTGCTTCGAGACTTTGGAGATGCAGCGCCTACAGCGGTTTCCGTCATTGATGAGACTGAATCTTCTGATCATATGAATATGAGGGATTGCTTGGCGGCAGTCTATGACATGTTGCCGTCCTTGCCACATCCACCAACGCCGTCCAAGAAGGGACCGACACCGATGATAGCGACTGATGTCCCTCCGGAAGATGTGGTGATCCGTTCCTTGGCTGCCGGTACACTCGTATCCGAGGTGGCGACGGATTTAGACCGCACTTTTAAAGACACAGCGTCTTTCGTCGCCTTCCCGACTTGGGGTCACCGTATGTATCCGGTGTTTGACATGACCTTTACAGATGTAGCTCCGTCCTTGGATGAAGATGTTCACCGTCTTGGGAAGTCGTCAACCGTGGATTTGACGGACAAACAAGTACAAGCCATGGATACTGCCCAGAGACGTTGCTTGTTTGTATTATCTTACTTGGACGTTTTCCTTGCGGCGATGGCCACCCAGGCAAAAGATGCACGGTGCTACGCGCTATTTCAGCAATCGGCGCAGATGCTAGCTTTCCTGACGTCTTCGGTGACTTCGATGTCCTCGATGTTAATGCAATATCGTCGCCAGGCTTATTTAAAGAAATCCACTTTGGATTTTCAGCATAAGAAGGAGCTGTTAGCTCAACCGTGGTCAGCAACTAAGCTATTTGCAGGCAAAATTTCTGAGGTGGTGAAGGCCAATGATAAGGACCAACAGTCGACAGCAACTGTCAAAGCGTTGCAACTTATTTCAACATTGGAATCTACAAAGCGGAAGTCTACATTCACACCACAACCACCATCTAAACGCTGGAGAGGTTCCTTTCGAGGTCAACCTTCTCGAAGGTTTCCGGTCAGACGACCATCCGGTCCGCCAGCTCGGACCCAGGGGAAGCCTGGTCGACGTTGACGCCAGCCAACAGATCGTGGACTGCTCAGATTGCTTCAACCTACGCCCGCCCCTGATTTTGAACCAGAACAACGATTCGGTTTTGACGCTTCCGGTGTGTACCACACCGGTCGAAAGATCCATGGTCGGAAGTCGACTTCGCCGTTATTGGCGAAACTGGCAGACACTTTGCCAAGATCCGTTTGTCACGTCGATCTTGAAGACAGGGTATCGTCTGCAATTGTCTGCCATCCCTCCATTGACCACTTCACCCTCGAGAACCGCGGCATTCCGTTGCGCAAGTCAAGGTTCTACAGGAGTCCGTCAACAAGCTGGTGGAGAAGGGAGCCGTTCGCAGCATTTCGGAAGTACACTTAACACCCGGATTTTACTCGGACATCTTTCTAGTACCAAAGAAAGATTCTCCAGAGCTGCGAATGATTCACAACTTGGCGGTCTTCAACGACCGCTATCTGTCTCCTCCTCCGACCTTCAAGATGTTAACGTTGCGAGATATCATAGCCGTGATCAGACCGGGGGATTGGCTTGCCTCGCTAGATCTCAAGGACGCCTACCTGCACGTTCCGATGCATGCCGATTTCCATCACTACCTACGGTTTGTGCTACAGGGTCGGCATTACGAATGGAAAGTCCTGCCCTTTGGGATATCCATAGCGCCATGGCTGTTCACCAGAATCACGACTCCGATGTCACGCTTCCTGCATCGCAGAGGTATATCCTTTTACCCATACCTCGACGATTGCCTGATGAGGAGTGTCACAGCAAGACAGGGCTGACTGCACATGTTGCCTTCATCATGGACTTTCTCAAGCAGCTGGGTTGGATTATCAACATCGAGAAATCTCGACTGGCTCCCACACAGTCTCTACAGTTCATAGGCGCTTGGCTTCGACCCGACCTGGGCCTCGTTCAAGTTCCTTTAGACCGTTGGGAGAAGATCCAGACCATGATTGTCATAGCCCTCACCGCTCCAATGACCTTCCGCGGTTGGCAGAGTCTCCTGGGTCTCCTCACTTCTGCCCAGGATTTGACACACTCAGAGGTCGTCTCCAGTTGCGGCGCTTGCAGATGTTTCTCAACCCGTTTGTTCGTTTCAACAATCCGGACTTGATCATCTCACTTCCAGACGATCTACGCTCCAGCCTGCAGTGGTGGCAGCTCCGATCGAACGTCTTAGAAGGTGTCTCTATGCGGGCCTTCATAGCCACTCATCACCTATTCGTCGACGCGTCACTGGAAGGTTGGGGAGCCCATCTAAGCAACCAGACTACTTCAGGGCTGTGGTCTCCCGTCGAACTCGGACTCCACATCAACCTGTTAGAGTTGTTGGCAGTCTACTACGCTATCCTTCATTGGCGACAGATGTTGACGGAAGCCTCTCTCATGGTGGCCACAGACAGTACGACCGCGGCGGCTTACATCAATCGTCAGGGCGGAACTCACTCCAGCAGTCTGCTGCAGTTGACTTATCGTCTCTACAAGCTGGTCGACGAAATTCCGTTGCAACTTCGGGCTCGTCATATTCCAGGGGTTTGCAATGTACTAGCCGACACTTTGTCCCGGCCGTCGTCTCCACAGCCGACGGAGTGGATGCTCCATCCGGAAGCGTTTCGATGGGTGTGCAACAGACTTTGGACACCAAACATCGATCTTTTCGCCACACGATTCAACCATCAGCTGAGGGTTTACGTGTCTCCGGTGCCGGATCCCGAAGCTCTGGATCTCGACGCATTGGCCATCAGCTGGGAACAGATGGACGCGTACGCTTTTCCTCCACCAATCCTCCTTCCAAGGGTGCTTCAGAGGTTTCAGCTGTACCATTGTCGCCTGTTGCTCATTGCTCCGATGTGGCCATCCAGGATGTGGTATCCAGATCTAATACGTCTTGCCGATCCACATCCTTTACCGCTGCCAGACTGGGATCATCTGTTGCTGCATCCCACGTCAAGACTGTACCATCCACGTCCGCAGTTGTTCCAACTGCACGCGTGGACTTTATCTCCAAGAGTTTGAGGAAGAAAGGTTTTTCTTCACAGTCTACGGCGGCCATTTTGAAAGCGCACAGATCATCTACTACTGCGGCTTACAACGTCAGATGGCTTTGCTTTCACCGATGGTGTGTTAGAAAAAAGATCAAACCTCAGACGATACAGATACCTCGTCTTGCTGATTTTTTGCTATATCTGCGGACCACTTTACGATTGAAGGGGTCTACCATCGCTGGGTACGTTTCGGTCATCGCTACTGTTCGTGATGTAACTACTGGAACGAAGTTATCGGGTATTCCTGAGATCCATAAAATGATCAAAGGTTTTCGCCTTGAAGATCAAGTACACCGGTTTCGGCCACCAAGATGGGACCTGAATTTGGTGTTACGAGCGTTATCGACTGCACCTTATGAGCCGATCGAGTCCTCTTCCCTGCAAGATTTGACACGGAAGACGGTGTTTTTACTCGGTTTCGCCACGGCTGCTCGTGTCTCAGAACTTCATGCTCTTGATGTCGATTTGGTACGTTTTCACCGAGATCGGCGTGCAGTCAACTTGGGGTTACTCATGAACTTTATTGCAAAGAATCAGTTACCAGACCAAGCGCCTCGCTCGTATGTTGTGCAGGCCCTCTCCTCTATCGTTGGTCCGGCGGACGTTGAGGACTTGGCGTTGTGCCCTGTTAGAGCCTTGCACCAGTACATCGAGAGGACCAGATCTTTTCGACAACATCGTAAAAGACTTTTCCTTTCCTGTAACCAGAGTCGGTTGAGGGATATTACCAAGAACACGGTGGCCACCTGGATCCGGTCTTCTATCCTGACCGCTTATCAGAAGGAGGGTTTACCTGCTCCGTCTGCTTCCAATCCGCATGAACTTCGTGCCTTGGCTGCCACGATGTCCCTGCATTGCAACACATCCATTCAGCACATCATCACTGGCTGTTTCTGGGCGACGGACTCCATCTTCGCCAACTATTATCTGAGGGATGTCTCCACAGAAGACGTTGAGGGGTTCCATCATCTGGGTCCGGTTGTTGCTGCACAGACTCTGTTGAATACAAGCCATCCTCGTCGCCGTTGATGTCTGTCTGATTCTGGGCTGCATACCGAGATGTCCACCGAATCGACAGGTGAGGATTGCTTAGACTTTTGTTCTTTTGCACAGTTCACGCACTGGTGCCGGAACTTTTGTCTCGATAACCTTAACTCTTCACTGCATGTGGTTATTGGTTGTCGTTATTGAACTAACAGATCTTTGGTGTACTAGACAGAAAACATTCGGGGGTCTTGTTTTGTTCAATGTTCTGACGGATGCACCTCATTAGGTTGTCGCTTGTTATTGAAAAACTATAACACTTCAATACGTGAGGGTTACCTAACACCTGCATCCCTGGTGGCTACGTCTTCCCACCCTGTCAGAACCAGCATGAGATGTGGCTTCCGCCTCCTGGTTCATGTGTTCTAGGAGCCGTACCTGCCACTGCTGACGGATGCCACCATTCTGGTTGTTGTTACTAACATCACCTGCATTGGTCTGTGACGGGCATCCCTAGGAGGAGGGTTTACCAAGGTTGGCCTTATTCTTCCACTAGTCAGCCTCTTTCCGGTTGGGGAGTTATCACAAGCATCTACGGATCTCGGCACCCACCACCATCTGTTGAATGCTGCACTTGTTTGAGGACAGGTAATGTCTATAGAAATGGAGAAAACTTGAGTGTTTTCTCTTTTATAGATACATTACCTGTCCTCAAGATTCATCCCGCCCGGGCCTCCCCGCTTCCTGTTCTCCGTGCGATGCGCTCATGGAAAAAGAAGGAAGTTACAGTCATGTGACCGGAACTAGAGAGCAGTATACAGTAGAAGAATTTAGGCCATCCCATTGGCTGTTGGGATGTTCGGACCAGACCACTTGCGTGGGGGGGAACGTACTGCCCTGGGGGAACCGCTCAGCCTATACCATGTGAAGATGGTAAGTGTTTTTCTTTTTAACTTAGCCTGATCCTTTCCCCATATTAATTTAAAATCAACAGCAAATTGTTTTTACTATCTTTTTGTTTTTTTCAGGTTTTTTTTTTTTTTTTTTTAATGTGGTAAAAAATTTAACAAAAAGGTCAAGACATCTTGTTTCATACTAACTTTTCTAAAGAAGATAATAAAAAACCCAAGACATTTGTTAATCAAAGAAGATAAAACAAAACAGACATTCGTTAATCAAAGAAAATAATAAAACAAAACAGACATTTATTAATCAAAGAAGATAAAACAAAACAGACATTCATTAATCAAAGAAGATAAAACAAAACAGACATTCGTTAATCAAAGAAAATAGTAAAACAAAACAGACATTTATTAATCAAAGAAGATAAAACAAAACAGACATTCATTAATCAAAGAAGATAAAACAAAACAGACATTAACCAAAGAAGATAATAAAACAAAACAAACATTCATTAATCAAAGAAGATGAAATAAAACAGACATTAGTTAATCAAAAATGATAAAACAAAACAGACATTTGTTAATCAAGAAGATAATAAGATAATAAAACAAAAAAAGACATTTGTTAATCAAAGAAGATAATAAAACAAAACAGACATTCGTTAATCAAAGAAGATAAAACAAAACAGACATTCATTAATCAAAAAAGATAATAAAACATTTGTTAATCAATAATTTCTTGTTTGCTATTTTTCAGGAACTTACATGAACCACACTCAAGCCAGTTCCTGCGACATCTGCCCTCCTAGCTACTACTGTGTAAACAAGAACGCCCCCGATCCGTGTCCTAAGGGACGCTACTGCCCTGGCAACACAGGTTTCAACCAGTCCCTGTGCCCCGGTGGAACCTACAGCCCCACAGAGCTACTGATGACCGAGTCGGAGTGTGTCCCATGTGACGGGGGGTTCTACTGCGACACCATGGGCCAGGTCAACACCACGGGGCCATGTGCGGCCGGATATTTCTGTCAGAGCGGAGTCAACACCGCTGCCCCTAGCAACAACAACACAGGAATCGGAGGTAAAAACAAACATTGTTTGAGCACTACTTTTTCTGTATTTTAGGGCTGGGTGTGCTTACAGTTAGGGGTGGGACATATGGCACAGTGGTATAAGGCTTGCTTTATATGTGGTCAGTCTGAGATCGATCCCAATCGGTGGGCCCATTGGGCTATTTCTTATTCTAAGCGATTTCCTTGTTAGAGTGGAGTCGACACTGCTGCCCCTAGCAACAACACAGGATTTGGAGATAAAAACAGTCATTGTTTGAGCACTACTTTTTAATATTTTAGGGCAAGGTATATACTTACAAATAGGGGTGGAACACAGTAGTAAAGAGGTCATTTGATAACTGGTTGGTCTGGGATCGATCCCTGTCAGTGGGCACATTGGGTTATTTCTCATTCCAGCTAGTGCACCAGACTGGTATATCAAAGGCTGTCTGGAAAAGTGCATATAAAGATCCCTTGCTACTAATGGAAAAATATAGCAGGTTTACTCTCTAAGACTTTGATGTCTGCTGTCCTGTCTTTGGGAAGGTGCATATAAAATGGGAAAATATAATGAGTTTCCTCTACGACTATGTGTCAAAAATTTAACTAAATGAGCGACATCCAATAACCTATGATTAAATAAATCAATATGTAAATTCTAGTGGTGTCATTAAACAAAACAAATTTTAACGTTATTTGTGCTGGAAAATGAAAAGCTTTGGTATGTGCTGTGCTTTTTAGAAAGAAAAAGAGTGACGATAAAATATTTTCTTCTTTTTTTCTCAAGATCAAGTGTCAAAATAATCAATTGTTAGAGGTGCAGAGTGGCATTTGAAAACAGATACATGTAGCTGTTTAATACATACTATATTAGATGATTTGGGAGAATAAAACTGTGGCTTAAGACAGGTGTCTGCTTAATACAAGCTTATTTATTCCTTTTCTGAATCTATTTTTTTTTTATCCTTTTTTATTCTGATATATACTTCTTTCTTTTTTAATGCGGACAACTACTGAAACCAGTTAGAAGGGCCTTCAACTAAATTATTTATGGTTACTCATGTTTTTTATTTTTTACAGCTGGATGCCCAGTTGGTCATTACTGTCCTGAAGGTACGGCTGATCCAATCAGCTGTGAGGCTGGAACATATGCTGCAAACACCCACCAATCAGCTTGCACTATTTGTGAAGCAGGATATTACTGTCTAGCCAACTCATCTACATACCTGAATACACCCTGCCCTACAGGTAAACGCATATAGTCTAGTAAATAGTTAATATAGTTAGCTTTATTTTCTAATGGTACAAAATATTACTTTATACTAGATAATATAATTAGTCAATATTTTGTAGTCAACTATAAACTGACATTTGATGTACAATTTATATATCTTTTTCTTCTTTTGTCTTTAATACCCATTGAAATAAGTGTCAGCTGTTATTGGGTAGAGATTGAATACCTCTTTACTTTGATTCAGAGCAGGACGTAGCCCAGTGGGAAAGCTCTCACTTGATGCTTGGTTGGTCTAGGATCGATCCCCATCAGTGGGCCAATTAGACTATTTCTCATTCCAGCCAGTGCACCACGACTGGTATATCAAAGGCCGTGGTATGTGCTATCCTGTTTGTGGGGTTGTGCATATAAAATATTCCTTGCTACTAATGGAAAAATGTAGCAGTTTGTTTTCTCTAAGTCTATATGTCAAAATTACCAAATGTTTGACATCCAGTAGCCAATGATTACTAAATCAATGTTCTCTAGTGGTGTCATTAAACAAAACAAACTTCTTAATACCCATTGAAATAAGTTTCAGTTACTGGGTACAGCTTGAATACCTCTTTATTCATGAATACATTTAGACATAGCACAAAACAAACCATTCATTTGATCTTACTGCAATAATATTATATTGAATTATACATGTATTCTAGGTGCATATTGCCCAGCTGGTACAAGATTTGCCCATGAGTTTGACTGTCCGGCTGGCACATACAACAATCAGACACTTGGAAATGACATGTATGATTGTCTCCCCTGCCCAGGTTTGTTTACTGAGTGATATACAGTGTTGTGGAAATTTGATGAAAATTTTTAAATAGTTTTAAAAGTTTGGATTTTGGACGAGATAAACTTTTGTTTTATTTTTAGTAATATTTTAACAATTTGATAGTAAGGTGGTTTTGGGGAGTTTAAAAAAATTCAATTATTCATCCATCTTATCTGGAGATATCTAAGTTGAAAAGTGTTCCATTCCCTCAACATTCATATAACAGGGCCATTATAAAATACATCCTAGGTTTTCAACCCACCCCAGTGCCAAAAATAAAGAACAGCTCCTGATTTTTACCCCCTGCTCCCATTTTGATTAAAACATTTTGATGAAAATCTAGTATTTAATTTATAATGGCCTAATTCCTAATGCAGGTTTCATTCCAGCACCTCAGTGGTAATTGGACGGGTCTTGGCACGGATCCCTTTGATGCTTGTAAAAATTGGGGCTAGTTCTACTATTTGCCAAATTCGCTAATTGTTGAAATAATTTTATGTAATAATTGATATTTTGTTAGAAAAGAACAGAATTTCTGCAATTTCTTTAAAAGATTTATCAGATAAGTTAGCAAAATTTTCTACTCACTCAGAAAGTCTAGCTCTGAAAGTATATAGATTTTTAAATGGGAATGGGGCAGTTTACACAATAAAAAACTCATTTATTACAGGCCTATTAAAATTGCGAGGACGATAGTTTTTTTTTGCACGTTGCTCGCTCAAATGTAATTTTGCGTAACCTATTTTTTATTCATGCAAAATTTCAAGCACCATTTACATGGATATAGCAGGTTACGCAGAAAGGAAATGGGTTACCTGGATTTATTTCTGCGTAACCGATAAATGGGTCATGCATATTTGTAACTCTCAGAGCCTGTATTAAAACATACATGTCTGTTTATAATTACAGGAGGCAAGTACTGTGAAGGTGCGGGTCTAGCCATGCCAACCGGGGACTGTGCTGCCGGCTGGTTCTGTTCGGGCGGTGCATTCACCAACAAACCATCACCGTTGGTTAACGACTCGAGTGAATTCAGTGTCAACTCAACGTGCCCCATCTACGCTCACAACTACACTGGAGGAATATGTGTCCCAGGTTTGTAGAATGTGTGTCTCAGGTTTGTAGAATATGTGTCCCAGGTTTGTAGAATGTGTGTCCCAGGTTTGTAGAATATGTGTCTCATGTTTGTACAATATGTGTCTCAGGTTTGTAGAATGTGTGTCCCAGGTTTGTAGAACATGTGTCTCAGGTTTGTAGAATGTGTGTCTCAGGTTTGTAGAACATATGTCCCAGGTTTGTAGAATGTGTACCCCAGGTTTGTAGAATATGTATCCCAGGTTTGTAGAATATGTACCCCAGGTTTGTAAAACATGTGCCCCAGGTTTGTAGAATATGTGTCTCAGGTTGGTAGAATATGTGTCTCCGATGTGTAGAATATGTGTCTCCGGTGTGTAGAATATGTGTCTCCGATGTGTAGAATATGTGTCTCCGGTGTGTAGAATATGTGTCGCAGGTTGGTAGAATATGTGTCCCAGGTTGGTAGAATATTGTTCTAGGTTTGTAGAGCATGTGTTCCAGGTTGGTAGAATATATGTCCTAGGTTGGTAGAATATATGCCCCAGGTGTATAGAATATGTCCCAGGTGTGTAGAATGTGTGTCTCAGGTTTGTAGAATATATGTCTCAGGTTTGTAGAATATATGTCTCAGGTTGGTAGATATATGAACAAACTTTCGTTGCTACGTCTGGACCAATGGGATGACGTTATATTGTATTGAATGTAACAGAAATTTAATTATCATTCATTGATGTATGCAAACTATCAGTGTCACAGAATACGTTTTGAGTTGACAAGACATTGAATTCTGCTGAATTGTTGTTTTTCTACAGGGACCTACTGTCCACCTGGTTCTGATCGCCAGTCACCATGCAGTCTTGGAAAATACTGTGACAGCCACGCCCTGCCGGCACCCACTGGGGACTGCCATGCTGGCTATTTCTGTAATGGCAGTGCAACAGTGCCAAACCCTGTGATGTGTTCCAAGGGACACTACTGTGTAGAGGGCACCACTGTAGAAGAACCGTGTCCTCCAGGAACTTATGCAGGTGAGATTAAAAAAAACCCAGAAGTGTTTGTTTTCATTGTCAGACATGATGCAGAACTAAAAAAACATATGAAAATAAATATTTTAAATTGTAAACCTTTGCATGGAGTTATGCCCCTTCACAAATATCTTTTATAATAAAGATTAGTGTGGTGTATTAGTTAAAAATTCTTTCAAAATGACTTGTAAACATGGTTCATTCAGCAGCTACATGTATATAATGAATTAAATTATAGTGAAATGTTTGACATTAATTGTGATTTTATAACTATTTTGATTGTTCTGAAACACATTTATGGGTAAAAAAAATTTAATGTTTACAAATATCTGTCTTGACAGGGTTAACATGACCAGCTATTAAATTTTTTTAAATATATATTTGTTTTTCTTCTTGTCAGACCGAGAAGGTAACGCGAACATCACCGAATGTCAGACATGCACCGCCGGCTCCTACTGCCAGGAATACGGCCGTGAGACACCCAACGGACCGTGCGATGCCGGGTACTACTGCCCTGGGGGTCAGGATGTGCCACGCCCAACTGTGTTGGCATGCAGTCCAGGTCATTTCTGTTTACAGGGCAGCTGGAATGAGTCGGTGTGTCCAGCGGGCACATACCAGCCTCAGTCAAAGCAGAGTGATTGCGTCAACTGTACAACCGGGTCCTACTGCAGTCCTTTTGGTGAGTAGTTGTCTCCCTTGATTATATATGTATTATTCGTGCTGGAGTGTCAAACATTCAATTTAAAAAATAGATTTTTTGTGGTGTGGGGTAGATATAAAATTCCATTTTATTTAACACTATTGACTCTTTCATTAATTTGGTTGGGATGTAGCCCAGTAGTAAAGCACTTGCCTGATGTGTGACCAATCTAAGATTGATCCCTGGGGCATAGGAACAGTGGGTTTCCTCTCTTATTATGGGGTGGGACGTAGCCCAGTGGTAAAGTGCTAACTTGTTGCGCGGTCGGTCTAAGATCGATCCCCATCACTGGGCCCATTAAGCTATTTCTTGTTCCAGCCAGTGCATCACGACTGATATATCAAAAGGCCGTGGTATGTTCTATCCTGTCTGTGGGATTGTGCATATAAAAGATCCCTTGCTGCTAATGGAAAAATGTAGCGGGTTTCCTCTCTGAGACTATATGTCAAAATTACCAAATGTTTGTCATTCAATATCCGATGATTAATAAATAATGTGCTCTAGTGATGTTGTTAAACAAAAACAAACTCATTATCTGAATGGTGCTTAACCATATGACAGAACTCTCGAGGTCACCAATGCCCTATATCCATAAATAAAAAAGTGTTGAGTGCATCGTGAAATAACAGATTTCTTCTTCTTATACCAAGGATGACCAATGCCATAAAACCGTAAATAAAAAAAAGTGTTGACTACATCGTGAAATAATAAATCTTTTCTTCTTGTACCAAGGTGTGTCTACTCCAACTACTTGCCCTGCTGGATCGTACTGCCCTGAGAATACCAAATATAGCACAGAATTTCTCTGTCCACCTGGAACTTACAGCAACCAGACCGGTCTATCGACCATGTCGCAGTGTACTCCCTGTAGCCCAGGATACTACTGTGCCGGGGAAGGTAAGCAGCATTTAGAAATAATACTATTAACTAAACAACAATTGTGTAACAGTTTCTTGTTGTTTAATTTTTTAAAGGCTCAAAACAAAACATTTCTTAATGTCAGCAGGGGAGGGTACAGGGGGAGGGTTTTGGAAGAGGAATCTCCCCCCCCCCCAAGAAACTTTTCTTTTTTAATGCAATTACCAGGAGGCATGACTCGAACCCCCCTCTTATAAACTTCTCTCACCACTACCTTTTCTCAAAATACTCAAGGAACAATTCTGGAACTTTGGTCTGACCAGAGACCAATCATTGTTGTTTTTTACGGCCTAATATTTGTATTGCATCAACATCTGTATCTTGGTTATTTTTAACAACACTGTTGTTACTTCAGGAAACACCCAACCATCTGGCCTTTGTTCTGTTGGCCACTTCTGCACCCAGGGAGCCAAGAACTCCACTCCAACAGATGGCAGCACCGGTAATGTGTGCTCTCCTGGCCGGTTCTGCGTCAGTGGCAGTGTTGTGGGTGAAGGGTGTCCAGTGGGAACATTCAGTAACCGGTCTGGACTGACCATCAGTGCTGACTGTGACCAGTGTACCCCGGGAACCTACTGTGGACAGACCGGACTCACTGTGGAATCAGGAATGTGCTGGGCTGGTTAGTAATCTGTTGTATGTTGACTAGATAATAGTATATCTGCTGGGCTGGTTAGTAATCTGTTGTATGTTGACTAGATAATAGTATATCTGCTGGGCTGGTTAGTAATCTGTTGAATGTTGACTAGATAATAGTATACATGTATATTATCAGTGGGAGCAGGAATCTGCTGAGCTGGTTAGTAATCTGTAGTGTGTTGACTAGATAATAGTATATATTATCAGTGGGAGTCAGGAATATGCTAGGCTGGTTAGTAATCTGTAGTATGTTAACTAGATAATAGTATATATTATCAGTGGGAGTCAGGAATATCTTGGGCTGGTTAGTAATCCGTAGTATGTTGACTGGATAATAGTATATATTATTAGTGGGAGTCAGGAATATGCTGGGCTGATTAGTAATCTGTAGTATGTTGACTAGATAATAGTATATATTACCAGTGGGAGCAGTCAGGTATTTGCTGGGCTGGTTTGTAATATGTTGTATGTTGACTAGATAATAGTATATATTATCAGTGGGAGTCAGGTATATGCTGGGCTGGTTAGTAATCCCTAGTATGTTGACTAGATAATAGTATATATTATCAGTGGTAGTCAGAAATATGCTGGGCTGGTTAGTAATCTGTAGTGTGTTGACTAGATAACAGGCTGTGGTAAGTACTATCCTGTCTGATCCTTTGCTACTAATGGAAAAATGTAGTGGGTTTTCTCTCTAAGACTATGTCAAAATTACCAAATGTTTGACATCCAATACCCGATGATTAATAAATTAATGTGCTCTAGTGATGTTGTTAAACAAAAACAAACGTTTTTTTAACTCTTAGGCCATAGCGAACATGCTGCTGTAAAAGATATAACATATTAAACTTTTGTTTGCACCAGGTCACTACTGTACCCTGAGGTCAGAAGAAGCTGCACCAGTTGGCAAGTCGTATGGTAACCTGTGCACCACTGGACACTTCTGTCCAAACGGAACAAATGTGCCAGTCAGCTGTCCTCCTGGGACGTACTTGGACCAGACTGGAATGAGTGACATTGACCAGTGCATCAAATGTACTGCAGGTAGGTTGGGGTGCTCTTTAAAAAAAAAAAAGGAATTCACACAGTATATCCAGCCAGTGACACAGTATAGCCACCCAGTGTCACAATATATCCACCCAGTGACACAGTATAGCCATCCAGTGACACAATATAGCCACCCAGTGACACAGTATATCCACCCAGTGACACAATATGTCCACCCAGTGACACAATATATCCATCCAGTGACACAATATAGCCACCCAGTGACACAATATATCCACCCAGTGACACAGTATAGTCACCCAGTGACACAATATATCCACCCAGTGACACAGTATAGCCACCCAGTGACACAATATATCCACCCAGTGACACAATATGTCCACCCAGTGACACAATATAGCCACCCAGTGACACAGTATAGCCACCCAGTGACACAATATGTCCACCCAGTGACACAATATATCCACCCAGTGACACAATATATACTCTTCAAAAAAAGAAACGCAAAAGGGTACAAATGGGTTATAACTCCGATTTTATGTTTCCTACCGGTTCATGCTTTGTGAATATAAGGTCATTGCATGTCCCAAACACATTCCCACGGTTACATTCGATAAAACGCAGCTACTGTACAATAAAGTTCCAAAATGTGAATATTCGCAAAAACGCAGCCACGTGCAAACCATGTCACCACTGCACGTGCAACATGAACACCGACAGTATAAAAGTGCAGGGTGTTCGCTTGCCTGGCCTCTGTATCTGGCCGACAGTTGACAATCCAGGACATGCCACGTCTCAGTGAACCACAGAGAAACAATGCCATCGGCCGACTAGACGCAGGCGAATCCAGAACGGCCGTTGCCAGGGCATTCCATGTGTCCCCAAGCACCATCTCCAGACTGTGGGACCGTTACCAGCAACATGGATCAACAAGTGACCTCCCTAGATCCGGTCGACCACGGGTCACTACCCCCGGGCAGGACCGCTACATCCGGGTACGCCACCTTCGGGAACGATTGACTACTGCCACCTCCACAGCCGCAGCAATACCAGGTTTGCGCAGGATATCCGACCAGACCGTACGGAACCGCCTACGTGAGGTAGGAATTCGTGCCAGCCATCCAGTTCGAGGTGTCATCTTAACACCACAACACTGTCGACTCCGACTGCAGTGGTGCCAGATTCATCGACAATGGCCTCAACTGCGATGGAGACAGGTGTGGTTCAGTGACGAGTCCCGATTTCTGCTCCGACGTCATGATGGAAGATGTCGCGTGTATAGGCGTCGTGGTGAACGTTATGCGGCAAACTGCGTGCAGGAAGTGGACAGATTCGGCGGGGGTAGTGTCATGGTGTGGGCAGCCATCTCACACACTGGCAGAACTGACCTGGTCCACGTGCAGGGCAACCTGAATGCACAGGGCTACATTGACCAGATCCTCCGGCCACACATCGTTCCAGTTATGGCCAACGCCAACGCAGTGTTCCAACATGACAACGCCAGGCCTCACACAGCACGTCTCACAACGGCTTTCCTACAGAACAACAACATTAATGTCCTTCCTTGGCCATCGATATCACCGGATTTGAACCCAATTGAGAATCTATGGGACGAGTTGGACCGACGCCTCCGACAGCGACAACCACAGCCCCAGACCCTGCCCGAGCTGGCAGCAGCCTTGCAGGCCGAGTGGGCCACCATCCCCTGGGACGTCATCCGTACTCTGGTTGCTTCAATGGGCAGGCGGTGCCAGGCAGTTGTCAACACACACGGAGGCCACACCCGGTATTGACTCCAGATGACCTT
This sequence comes from Gigantopelta aegis, assembly GCF_016097555.1. Classification (NCBI taxonomy): domain Eukaryota; kingdom Metazoa; phylum Mollusca; class Gastropoda; order Neomphalida; family Peltospiridae; genus Gigantopelta; species Gigantopelta aegis. Next base: position 42,797,159 of record NC_054700.1, on the reverse strand, counting down.
GACCTTGGTGGTGTGTCCTATCACTTACTCACAATGGACTAGAGTGAATTGTGAACAATCCTGCAAAATTTGGTAATTATCGGACTCACCATTCAATAATTAAATCAATTCTCCAAATGTTACGACAATGTGGTTTTGTGTTTCTTCTTTTGAAGAGTATATCTACCCAGTGACACAATATATCCACCCAGTGACACAATATAGCCACCCACTGACACAATATAGCCACCCAGTGACACAGTATATCCATCCAGTGACACACCGGCCTTGGTGGCGTCATGGCAGGCCATCGGTCTACAGGCTGGTAGGTACTGGGTTTGGATCCCAGTCAAGGCATGGGATTTTTAATCCAGATACCGACTCCAAACCCTGAGTGAGTGCTCCGCAAGGCTCAATGGGTAGGTGTAAACCACTTGCACCGACCAGTGATCCATAATTGGTTCAACAAAGGCCATGGTTTTTGCTATCCTGCCTGTGGGAAGCGCAAATAAAAGATCCCTTGCTGCTAATCGGGAGAGTAGCCCATGTAGTGGCGACAGCGGGTTTCCTCTCAAAATCTGTGTGGTCCTTAACCATATGTCTGACGCCATATAACCGTAAATAAAATGTGTTGAGTGCGTCGTTAAATAAAACATTTCTTTCTTTCTTTCCATCCAGTGACACAGTATATCCACCCAGTGACACAGTATATCCACCCAGTGACACAATATATCCATCCAGTGACACGATATAGCTATCCAATGACAAAATATAGCCACTCAGTGACAAAATATAGCCACCCAGTGACAAAATATAGCCACCAAATGACACAGTATTCCATCCAATGACACAATATATCTACCCAAATAACACAATATATCCACCCAATGAGTCTTATCCATATAGTAGCAGGATCTGACTTTTGACGTCACTCATGACACACTATATCCACCCAATGACACAATATGTCCGCCCAATGACACAATATATCCACCCAATGAGTCATATCCATATAGTAGCAGGATATGACTTTTGACGTCGCTCATGACACAATATATCCACCCAAAGACACAATATATCCACCCAATGACACAATATATCTGCTTTTTCTATTGACAGAATACGATGACTGATAAAGCAAAGTCATATCCATATAGTAGCAGGATATGTCTTTTGACGTCACCCATGACACAGTATATCCACCCAATGACACAATATATCCACCCAGTGACACGATATATCCACCCAGTGACACAATATATCCACCCAGTGACCAGTATATCCACCCAGTGTCACAATATATCCACCCAGTGACACAGTATATCCACCCAGTGACAGAGTATATCCACCCAGTGACACAGTATATCCACCCAGTGACACAGTATATCCACCCAGTGACACAGTATATCCACCCAATGACACAATATAGCCACCCAGTGACACAGTATATCCACCCAGTGACACAATATGTCCACCCAGTGACACAATATATCCATCCAGTGTCACAATATATCCACCCAGTGACACAGTATGTCCACCCAGTGACACAGTATGTCCACCCAGTGACACAGTATATCCACCCAGTGACACAGTATATCCACCCAGTGACACAGTATATCCACTCAGTGACACAATATATCCACTGTTTCTATTGACAGAATATGATGACTGATAAAGCAAAGTTCTATCCGTATAGTAGTATAGTACACAATACAACCATTTGTTAAGCACCAAAACCCCTTCTGAATATTCTAATCTGTTTAAAATGATTTTAATTTTGCAGGATCATATTGTGAGAGCTATGGCCTGAGTTCTGTGACTGGGCTGTGTGCCTCGGGATATTTCTGTACCCTGGGGTCTAATTCATCAACACCAGTAGATGGCATCACAGGTGAGTCTACAAACACCCTTCAGTAGATGAGTAGACCCAAAGTACTTTAACAGAAATGAAAATTGTCTGAATTATTCTGGAATTCTAAGCATGCAAGATTTTTTTATCACACGTATTTTCAATAAAAGATTTTTTTTCTTACACACCCATTGGTGAGAACATAATTCATATAGTGTTAACACACATATGTGCCATAACATTTTAAAGTCATATGACTGGCTGCTACTAGGTGATGTCCAGGTCATCAATGTAATACCATCCAATGAACAAAAAAGCAAGTTCGAATCGATCACTCTGTGACGTTACATACAAGTTAACCTGAAATTTACTTGTCTGTGATACACGAGTTAACTTACTATAAGCGCTAGGGTTGTACATAGCTTTTAGTTGGAAACAGCATTTAAATTTATTTTAAAACTGTTTTGTGAAGATATATAAGAAATAGAATACTACATCTGTTTCCATTAGATACCATTTATCTTACAGCTGGTTTAAAAATGTATCCAGTGGCTGCTCATGTAGTATTCTCTATTTATTCATGGTTAGAATTGTCTTTATTACTATTATAGTTAAATTAAATGGGTATGTAATAAAATTGCTTATTGCAGCTTTAACTGTATTGTTATTTCTTATCTTGCAGGAGACATTTGTCCCGAAGGTCACTACTGCACTGTTGGCTCGGTAACCGCCACGCCCTGTGGAAACGGAACGTACATGAACCACACCGGGGCTTCGGCCTGCTACACCTGTCCCACCGGCCATTACTGCGTCAACCACGACCGCGCTGACATCTGTCGTCAAGGTTACTACTGTCCAGAGGGAACGGGTGCCGATCTCCAGCCCTGTCCAACAGGGACGTTCGGAAACACTGTCGGGCTCTCCGATGAGTCGCAGTGTACAAACTGTACAGGTTGGGTCAATTTTTTCATCTATAAAAGTCAGACTTTTGAAGAATTAACCCTTTTTTAATCAGCCATTAAAAAAAAGGATGAAGTCCTATTTGAATTTAATTTAAGATGTACTGAGATGTTGTTACCCAAATATACCTTTTTTTGCACACACGCACACAGACAAACACACGCACACACAGATGCACACACACACACACAAAAACACACAAAAAAACCCACCATACATACACAGACACACACACAGACACACACACAAACATAGACACACGCACACCATTATGCCATAATAAAATAAATGGGGATGGGGTGAAATGTTTTTTTTTACTTTATATTTTCAAAAGGTAAAATATATTGCACATCAAGCAAAATGTTTTATTTTTTATGACTAATAAAAAACAAACAACAGGTCCTTGAGTTGAGAGAGGATAAAAACCTAGTATTTATTTTATTATGGCCATATTAAAAATGTACGTGTCATTAGTCTCCTACCGGTCCATCTGTCCGTCTGTCTGTCTCTGTCTGTCTGTTATCCCACATATAGTTTTCCCGGATGTGTTTTTTTTCAGAATGCCTTGAGATATTGAGCTGAAAGTTTGTGTATAGCTTTATCATAATTATACTAGTCTATTACTAATCAAGTTTGACTTTCTTGACTATTTACCCATTTTTGACAGAGTTATGGCCCTTGAACTTAGGAGATAGGAACATTTGTTGTGCCCAGTAGTGGACATGTATTGAGGACAGGACCTAGCCCAGTGATAAAGCGCTCACTTGTTGCGTGGTCGGTTTGGGATCGATCCCTATCGATGGGCCCATTGGGCTATTTCTTGTTCCAGCCAGTGTACCATGACTGGTATATCAAAGGCTGTGGTATGTACTATCCTGTCTGTGGGATGGTGCATATAATAGATCCCTTGCTACTAATGGGAAAAATTTAGTGGATTTTCTCTCTAAAACTATATGTCAGAATTACAGAAAGTTTGACATACAAATGCTAATGATTATATTAAATCAATTTGCTCTAGTAGTGTTGTTAAGCAAAACAAACTTTTTATTTTAGATGGTGTGGTGTGCTTATGGAGAAAGGATAGTTGATGTTGGGTCTATATAACTATTAAATATGTGAAATATGTTCAGAGATAGGACTTTTCAGATTTGTTCAGTTCAACTTTGAGGGTTTTTTTCTTTAAATGTATTGTTTTAAATAGCAGTACCATGAGAATGCTTGGTAAACATGTACGTGTTACTTTCTTGCAGGTGGTCATTACTGTAACAGCCCAGGATCTCCGGCGGCTGATGGGGAGTGTCAGGCCGGTTACTACTGTGAGTACGGAGTGGACACGGCCACACCGGCCTTCTCGGCATCTCACAAGGGATCAGGTGGAGAGTGTCCCATGGGATCCTACTGCCCCCAGGGGTCAGTCCAGCCTGTGCCCTGTGCAGCAGGATATTACACAAACACCATACGTAAGTGTGATATTGGTGCTGGTAACATTCAGCAGAATAATACACAAACACCATACGTAAGTGAGATATTGTTGCTGGTAACATTCAGCAGGATAATACACAAACACCATACGTAAGTGAGATATTGTTGCTGGTAACATTCAGCAGGATAATACACAAACACCATACGTAAGTGAGATATTGTTGCTGGTAACATTCAGCAGGATATTACACAAACACCATACGTAAGTGAGATATTGGTGTTGGTAACATTCAGCAGGATATTACACAAACACCATACGTAAGTGTGATATTGGTGTTGGTAACATTCAGCAGGATATTACACAAACACCATACGTAAGTGAGATATTGTTAGTAACATTCAGCAGGATAATACACAAACACCATACGTAAGTGAGATATTGTTGCTGGTAACATTCAGCAGGATATTACACAAACACCATACGTAAGTGAGATATTGGTGTTGGTAACATTCAGCAGGATATTACACAAACACCATACCTAAGTGAGATATTGTTGTTGGTAACATTCAGCAGGATATTACACAAATATTATGCGTACATGAGATATTGTTGGTAATGTTCAACAAAGCTTAATAGTTACATGTAGATATAGTTAAACTTCAGAGGTTTGGGAAATTAGTATTGGGATAAAGATCATATTTAAATTGTTTTTTTAGCTCACAGTTAAATAAAAAAGGCCTTGAGTTAACTCTGAAGAGTGACAAAATACATGTGGTTTACTCCAGTGAGCTATTTTTGACTGGAACATCAATGGCTGTGGTATGTGCTATCCTGTCTTTGGGGTGGTGCATATAAAAGATCCCTTGCTGCTAATCGTAAGAGTAGTCCATTGTGTGGCGGCAGTGGGTTTACTCCTTCAATATCTGTATGGTCCTTAACTATATGTCTGACGCCATATAACCGTAAATAAAATGTTGAGTGCGTCGTTAAATAAAACATTTCCTTCCATTTGCTGTGTAGTGTATGTAATGAAAATAATCTAGAATAATGTCATGTATGAATAACAATGTCATCCTTGTTTTAGAATAAATCCTGAATGTTTTATAACATGCTTTTCTGCACACGTGAAAGCAAAAGTAGGAATTATACATACCACATTTTTCCTTATTATTGGGATTACAAAGTATACAGTAAAATCAACTTAAAACATATATTGTTTATAGAGATTATTATACGAGCTTGTGTGTCATACTGATTTTACAAAACGAGTGTCAGCTCTCGCTCAGGTAATACATGAATCCTGACATGAGTTTCGTAAAATCAGTACAACTCACACACGAGTGTAATAATTTCTTTATTATCCACATTATCCAAAATATTATTTTTATGAATAACAAGCTACAACCATGTCAAAACATTTGAAACGTAGCTAAAAAGAAACGACGAAACGACATAATTTTCCGAAATGACCTAATTTTTGACGTTATGACGTCGCTTCACAAAATTACGTCATTCGTGGTGCATGTGAAATCATTATGACACATGTTGGTCATACTGATTATATTTCCCTGAATATCTTGAACTATGTGGATAATAAACTATTTTATTATAACGTTAACCTGTAAAGAAGCCTAAAAATATTGAAACATGTTTACTTTCAGGCAAGGGATCATGTGACATATGTCCAGGTGGATACGCATGTCACAGCAACAACAGTTTCCCGTTCGGCCTCGAATGTCCATCTGGTCACTACTGCCCGCCGGGGACCGAGTACGCCACACAGCACCCATGCGACCAGGGAACGTACAACCCCCAGGTCCGACAGAACAGCAGTGCCGCCTGCCTGATGTGCCCCCCGGGGAAGTACTGCCAGGGGACGGGGCTTGATGCTGTGTCCGGGGACTGCAGTGCTGGATGGTTCTGTTCTGGGGGAGCCGTCCAGGCAAAGCCTCTAGTTATTGGTAATGGAGTTTTTAAATTTATTTTTAGTTGGGGTTTGGTTGTTTGGGTTTTGGTGTTGTTGGTTGTTTTTGGGTTTTTTAAACAATTAAATAATGTTTATTGACCCAGAAAACAAATATGGCAGTGCCAGTGTTGTTTTTTGTGGGTTCTTTAAAAAAAAAAAAAAAAAATGTTTTAGAATCATCATGAGGGGTTTATTGATTTTTATATATACCCTCTGTATGCTCTTGTAGCCTGAGCTGAAGCATACAGAGGGTATACAAATCCATAAACCCTTTGTGATGCTTCTACAACAAATTTATCTTGTCGACACGTTTAATTACAAAATTTCTTCAAAAAACAATTTCAATAGCAACGTCATGTACCCAGTTTAGTGTTATTGTAAGGAGATGTAAAATGACATCATTGGAATGAAAAAGTAGCTGTATTATTACAATTCTTCGCTACATTAAAATGCTTGCTTTTCTTCAATTTCATTTTCCGAGTGGTTGACAAATCGTTTAACAGCCATGTTTTATTTACGTTGGTAACAGATGAATTTTTGCATGGCGCATTAATACAATATCAACAGTCTGATGTTACAGGTGGGGTATAAGAGATTTGACTCCGCCCATACAGGGTATAAGGTTTTTTTTTCCAAGGCTAAATAACCATTGAAATTCAAGTATTTTACATGAAGGCGAAATAATGTTTATTGACCCCAGAAAACAAATATGGTAGTGCCAATGCTGTTGGGTTTTTTTATTTTTAAATAATGTTTATTGACCATTCACAAAATATTTATATTCCTTTAAATTGAGACATGCATAGAGAAAAAATTGCAACATACCCATCCGATGTGAAATAATAATTATGGTGCTATCACCCACCCACCCCCAACCACCCTTCAACCATGTGATCACCCACCCACCCCCAACCACCCTTCAACCATGTGATCACCCACCACCCCCACCCACCCTTCAATCATGTGATCACCCACCCACTCTTCAACCATGTGATCACCCACCCACCCCAAACCACCCTTCAACCATGTGATCAGTCATTCAACAGGATTTATTAAAAATCTTAACATTTTGCTTATTTCATGTTTTAATGTTATGTACACCACTGTTGTTGTTTATCCTACAGGTAATTTCAGCAACATTGACATGTGTACCTGCCCCGAGTTCAACTACACAGGTGGAAAATGCCAGCCAGGTACCTACTGTCCGGTCGCGTCGGCAGCACCCATTAACTGTGACGCTGGCTGGTATTGTGACGACTTCGAACTAGCAGCACCAAAAGGTGGGATTTCGGTTACAAACAATTTAGTTATGGCAGCCCAGTCTGTTCAAGAAAAGATCATATAAAATAATTTCAAAGTTCTCCTGGCATGAACTAGTAACAGAAACGTTCAGTGAACTTAAATAATTAGAACTAGCTTTAAAAATAAATACAGATTTCTATGACTTAATGAACAAAATAAAATTTATATTCTCTTTCCTTAATTTTCTTATTTTATCAAAAGGATAATACCTGTTAATAAAAAATACTCTAAAATGATAGGATATATGTTACACTTTGGCTTTATTTCTAGTTTTATTTTCTATGCTATTCATCCTATCATACAATATACAAAGTCTAATATCCTTCATTGCAGGAAAGTGTAATGCTGGGTACTTCTGTCCCACTGGTCAGAGTAGTCCGAACCCACCCGAGTTTCTCTGCTGGGCGGGCTACTACTGTGTAGAAGGTCAGGGCGCCGCACAGCCGTGTCCAGCCGGCACTTTCTCCAATTCGACGGGAAACACAAACGTTACCGACTGCAAATCATGCACTCCAGGTAATCACATTTATCATCCATTAAAGGCTTTTGTGGGAGTTATCACTGGCACTATAATTTGCCATATCTCCTGGGATATTATCCGCAGGAGATATCGCTTCTTATAATCTTGATTGGTTTAATTTTAATCACAAGACAATATTTTGTTATGTAACTGTGTTTGGTTCATTGCTAAACCTATCATTAGTGACGTCACACTACTACCATTCTGCTAGTTCACAGTCTACCGCTGCCAAATATAGTGACATTCAACCCACATTGTTTACAATTGTCGCAAATGAAAATAATGATAATGGATGATAAAAAGAATACCCCCCTCATGTCTTGTAATACCATAATTTGTCAGCATTCATTGATAAAAAAAAAAAAATTCTAGGCACGTGTCGAATTTCATACTTTTATCAACTTGAGCTTATAAATTATGATATCACAAGACTCTCGGTGAGTATTCTCTATTTATTACACTCTGGCTACAAATTTTCGAAGCTATCTTAGCGCTACTATATCGTAAAACTTTCATTAGCTATGGTGTCACATAACCTCTGCAATTTAGAAAATGTCCACGGCAAAAGAAAACATGACATTGAAAAAACCCTTGAATATAGTCCAAGGCAAAAAGATGTGGAGAACTAAAAACTCCACGGCAGTTTCCACAGCATTGCTGGTTGCTATGGACAATTGCAGAGGTTGGTAACAACGATGCATGACATAGTATAGCAAATGACGGTTTTACAATATCTTGGCACTAAGATGCTTTAGAAAGTCTGGGCCCAAGGCCCCATTTTATGGAGTGATCTTAGCACTAAGATCATCTTAAGTGGATACGGTAGCTGTGCATTTAAGGTGATCTTAGCGCTAAGATCAGTTCATAAAACGTGGCCCAGGACCTTTAAATGATGAATTAGTTTGTAACAGTATTGTCAGGATATTTCATTGCAACTTCGCCTGGCCTATGGCACTGTCCAGACTGTTAGAACAAAGGAGAAAGAAGGAAGAGGTTTTCATGTGACTGGAAGAGGTAGGCCTTAACATTCTGGATGATTCTAGCCAATCAGCTGTAGGATGTTTGGACCAGTCCAATTTTATAGAGGGGGAAAAGTGTCATATGTTAAGAGATCAGGCTAAGTACCATATTCAATAAAAGAGAAAAGGAACCAAATTTTCTCCAGTTTATTTATTATGTTTTCATGAATTAGTTGTATTAATGTCCAAAACGTAAAGAGTTTTTGTCTATTTATGTTATTTCCTACAAAGTTATGAATAATTTGTTGATTTTAAAATGATAAATTACTTATATTGTCAACACAGTGATGAATATATACATAACAAAATTAATTATTTTACTGTCTGCCAAATAATGATGATATACTTTTATATTTGCTACAAAGTGATGCATTTGTTATTTTTGTATTATTTGTCAACAAAATGATGAAGTATTTTGTTTTATTATCCATATGGTTCAACATAACTGAGTTAATAATAATCATATGAAGTACACGTGTAATAACAAGTGTAATGACGTCATTTTGGGAAGTGACGTCATAACATGATGTTGCTTCTCCAGTCCTAGCTCAGACTGAAATATGATGTCATTTCATCGTCTCCTTCTAGTTGTAGCTGAAACATTTTGATTTGGGTCTTGTTATTCATAAAGAAAACAACAACAATAATAATATGGATAATAAAGAAATGATTACATGCATTGTGAATCGTACTGATTTTACAAAACTCATGTCAGAATTCATCTATTACCTTCGGTCTCACTCGGGCAATACAAAAATCCTGACAGACGTTTTGTAAAATCACAAGCTAGTATAATAATCTCTATATACCATTCCTTAAGTCACTGGAATTCATGAATTCAACAGATTTGACTTCAATATTATAATATTCCACTTACTTGAAAGCAAGTCTTTCCTTCTATGTCTTACCCTGATATTACAATGTTCACATTAAAGTAAAATGTAAGACAAATTTGCCAACATTTTATTTTCTTTGTTATTTGTTGCAGGTTTCTACTGTGATGGCACTGGATTAGTCAAGGAATCTGGTGACTGTGGAGCTGGTTTCTTCTGCCCCGAGGGACAGACAACTGCCACGCCCACAGACCACGCCTGTCCAAATGGCTCCTACTGCCCTGTTGGAAGCGCTCAACCGAAATCATGTGAAACAGGTTTGATCAACTTTGCTTTCATTTGTCTCTGGTAGAATGAATGAATGAATGAATGAATGAATGAATGAATGCATTAACAAATTAACTAATTAACAAATTATCAAATGAACAAACATATAAACCTTGTATTTCGAATAATTGTGTAGCCATGTACAGAATATTAATATATCAAACAAGAAATTTTTGTAATATCTCCATATTTCTCAGGGGCGGGACATAGCCCAGTGGTACAGCACTCGCTCGATGCGTGGTGGGTCTGGGATCGATCTCCGTTGGTGGGCCCTTTGGGCTATTTCTTGTTCCAGCCAGTGCACCACGACTGGTATATCAAAGGCAATGGTATATACTGCTCTGTCTGCTAACCAAAAAGAATAACCCATGAAGTGGCGACAGTGGGTTTCCTCTCTAAATATCTGTGTGGTCCTTAACCATATGTCTGATGCCAGATAACCATAAATAAAATGTGTTGAGTGCGTCGTTAAATAAAACATTTCCTTCCTTCCATATTTCCCAAGTTAGGACTTATTTAGGATTTTTGTAAACACTCTTCAAATATTCCTTTCCTTTTTCTCCATCTACTATGTAAAATATTGCTCATATCCATAATCTGTTGATGCATTACAGTGTATGGAACGTTTTATTTTCACATATTACAAGTTGCACCTGAATGTCTTGTAATGTTTCAGGAAAGTACCAACCCGACCAAGGCAAGGCGACGTGTGAACTATGTCCTAAAACCAAATATTGTGATCCGTACAACTCCACGGACAACTCCACCGGAGTTATCGTTCCTGCCGACTGTGTGCCAGGATACTACTGTCCACAGGCCACTGAATATCAGCGTCAGAATCCGTGTCCGTCTGGGACATTCAGCGATTCATCTGGACTTGAAGCAGAAGGTATGGTTTTACATCCATTCATTCATCTTCTGTTCATCCATCCACCCATCTGACCATTAAGTTGTGCATCCATCCATCCATCCATCCATCCATCCATCCATCCATCCATCCATCCATCCCATTCATTCATCTTCTGTTCATCCATCCACCCATCTGACCATTAAGTTGTGCATCCATTTATCCATCCGTCCATCCGTCCGTCCGTCCGTCCGTCCGTCCGTCCGTCCGTCCATACATACATACATTTATTACCCATATGGGCAGAGAGAAGTGGGGAATGAAAGAAAAACGTCTTCCCCTAGATACATTTTGATGTCATAAACAGTGCTTCACTGTTGGTGGTTAATTGTGTGGAGGTCATGTCAACAACTAACTTACATATGTCACAGCTATGATGCAACGCTGCCTCTTGTTCTCAACTTGCAAACTTATTTTCAACAACAGTATCGTTTGAAAATCTTCCATAAAATAATAAATATTGAAAATGAGTAATAAACAGAATCTTCAATAAAATAATAAATATTGAAAATGGGTAATAAATAGAATTCCCAACTCCCTATTTGGCAATACCGTTTATCTTGCATTCGTGAATTGATGTTGTCCTTCCCTCACCAACATCAATTCATTTGTGCAAAATAAACAGTATTGCCGAATAGGGAGTTGAGTATTCTCTAAATACTCATCCATTTATCCATCCGTCCATCCATCCATCCATCCATTCATCCATTCATCCATGCATCTGATCACATTCACCACGCTGTCACTATATACGACATGTTCACTATCTGTGTTGTATATTTCCAGTCCAGTGTACTCAGTGTGATTTTGGTACGTACTGCATGACACCGGGGCTGACGGCACCCGAGGGAAGCTGTGAAGCCGGCTACTACTGCCAGAGCGGCTCAAAGACGCCCACGCCGACCGACGGAGTGACCGGAAACGTCTGCCCACAGGGACGCTATTGTCCGCCCGGCTCATACAATGGTTTGTTTTGCAATGATGTTCCATTGCATTCATTACAGTTTCAGTGTCTGCACTTAACATTTTTTTTGAGTTTCCATCCGGGCAAGTGGTGACAGCACTTTCACTTGCCTGGATCTATTTTCACTTGCCCGAATAATATTTTCTAAAAAAACAACAATATTGCAACAGATTATAAGAGAAAACATTTATTTTGAGTATTTTCCTGCACTCAACCAACCCACTCTTTAAATAAATAACGCGATGAGCCACGAGTGGTAAACACGAAATATGCACATGATGGGTCATGAACTATGCACGTGTTAGAAGTTAGAACACTAGCTACACACGTGTTAGGACACGAGCTACGCACGTGTTAGGACATGAGCTACGCGCGTGTTAGGTTTGCGAAATCGTTTAGCGTTTCATATTAAATTAGATAATAGGATTATATAATTTCCAACAAACAAAGATGCTTGCATTCACCAAACGTTGAGCACTGGTATAACCAACACAACCCTTCCTCCCCCCACCCCATCTCAATGAAATAATAATAATTTAAAAAAAACGCTAAAATATAATGTTCAGTGGATACGATCTATGACGTGTACACATAACCAGGGCTGAATCTTATCGACATGGATTTGTGCCCAATTTTACATGCCACTTAACTTACCTTACACCTATTCTTATATTGGGCATATGTTTATATGTAAAAGCAGACTTACATTTTTTCATGGTGCAAAGTAGGCTACATAGCTGTACTTTTATTTATTTATTAATTATTGAATTAAAATGTTTTTTAAAAATCGGTCGCTAGACGGGCACCTTACTGTGGGTTTTCAGTCGCCCATCGTCATTTTCAGTTGCCAGGAGTAATCGGGCGACCATTAAGTTCGAACCCTGCAGTTTGTGGCAGGACATAGCTCAGTGGTAAAGCATTCGCTTGATGCGTGGTCGGTCTGGGATCGATCCCTGTTGGTGGGCCCATTGGGCTATTTCTCGCTCCAGCCAGTGCACCATGACTGGTATATCAAAGGCTGTGGTTTGTGTTATTCTGTGTTGGATGGTGCATATAAAAGATCCCTTGCTGCTAATCGAAAAGAGTAGCCCATGAAGTGGTGATAGCGGGTTTCCTCTCTCAATATCTGTATGGTCCTTAACCATATGTCCAACGCCATTACCATAAATAAAATGTGTTGAGTGTGTCGTTAAATAAACCATTTCCTTCCTTCCTTACAGTTTAATGTCTTCCTATTCATCCAGCCATAGCAACACGAGTTTGTTTATTTCTCAAGCATTATTGTTTAAGAACCAAAGAAATATAATTCAAAATAAAATTATTAGGAGTGTCTGTTATTTCTTTTATGTTCATCTGGGTATGAAAAAAAAAAAATCATCTGTAATTTCAACTTAACATGACCTCTCATCAATGGTATACCCAACCTCTACAAGTTTTAATAGAATTGTCTAAACAACACAACAACTTCTGGGCTTGGGTAGGTGGGGAGGGAGTGGAAGTTTTTGTCACATGACCAGAACAGGAAGCAAAGAACTCATTGAAAGATTTTAAGCCAATTCATTTGGGTGTTAGGGTGTATGGACCAGTCAGTTGTATTAGGGGAAAATGCCAGTTGTGAGAGGTCAGGTTAAGTATATATGAAAAAAAACAAAAAACATTCTACACTTTGCTCCAAAATTTAGAAATTGATGTACATTGCACTTTAGAAATGAACTCTTCAAATATTCTGTTCCTTATCCTTTTCTTCCATTAGGCCAGGCATGCCCGGTCGGAACATTCAACAACTTCACGGGTCTGCGATACGCCAATGAGTGTATCTCGTGTGCACCAGGCCAGTACTGCCCGTCAACCGGTCTGAAGGAGCCGTTTGCTGACTGCACCACCGGTTACTACTGCAAGTTTGGGTCACCAACACCCACACCAAGCGGACAAGACTTCGGCTACATGTGTCCAGCGGGTTTCTACTGTCCAACAGGAACCGTGGCACCCATCCCGTGTAAACAGGGAACATACCAGCCATCACAAGGTTGGTCATTGACTTTTATTGTGATTTTAGTGCGATCTGGGCCCCGTTTTACAAAGTAGTCTTAGTGCTAAGATCACCTTAAAGGGACATTCCTGAGTTTGCTGCATTGTAAGATGTTTCCGACTAATAAACTATTTCTATGATTAAACTTACATATTAAATATATTTTCTTGTTTTGAATATCAGTGTCTGTACATTCAATGTGTCTCTGGTCATCTTAATATTTGTAAGAAGCCCAAACTGGATTTTGTCTTTAAATAATAAAATAATATTTTAGGAAATAAAATGAAATTTAGCCTAGTACAAATATTAGAATGATCAAAAACACGTTTAATATACAGCCACCAATATTTTATGCAGAAAAATATATTTGATATGTAATTACAATTGTTAAAAAGTCTGTTAGTCGATAACATCTTAAAAATTGCAGCAGGAATGTCCCTTTAAGTACATAAAGTAGTTATACACTTCAGGTGTTCTTAGCATTAAAATTGCTTTGTAAAGCATGGGCCTCGGTGGCGCAGTGGTTAAGCCATCGGACTATAGGCTGGTAAGTACAGGGTTCGTAGCCCTATACTGGCTCCAACCCAGAGCTCAGTGGGTAGGTGTAAGGCCACTACATCTTTCTCTCTCTCACTAACCACTAACCAACTAACTACTAACTCACTGACCTGGACAGACAGCCCAGATAGCTGAGGTGTGTGTCCAGGACAGCCTGCTTGAACCATAATTGGATATAAGCACAGAAATAAGTTGAAATGAAATGTAAAACATGACTTTGAACTGTAATTGGTGATGTAAAGTACAGATGCAGTGTTGTGTATTTTGTTTAATGAAGTTAAAGTAATAATATCGTTTTATTTCAATAAATTTAGAAAAAATAAAGTTCAGGCACAATGTATATTTTGTTTAAAATAGTTAAAGTAGTAATAACTTCACTTTTGAGAGAGTTTTACTGTTTCACACTTTGTTGTTTAAGGTGAGCTGTCACTCTCACTCCTCATCACTCACCTGAGACTGGTTCAAGGAGAGTGATTTGTAGCTCCCTACAGTATGTGAATTTTGAAAAAAGAATAGTACTACAAAAGAATTAAATATCAATGCTCAGTATGGTAATATATCTTAAATGGCTCCCCATAATATAATATAATTCAGGGGAGTAATTATTCACACTCCTCCATTTTTTTCTATTCCTTTTTATACACCCGTCTATGATGACTCGTATTATGGTATGGCGTTGTCCGTCTGTCCGTACATCCATTTGTTAACTTTTTTTTGTCCGGGTCATATCTTGCATACAGATGCATACTGGGCCATCAAATCTCACATGTAGGAACAACTTTGGATGGTGGTTTGTTGCATACTATTACTAGGTCATTGTGACCTAATTTTCACAGTCTATTGCATAATAACATTAAATCCTTGTCCGGATCATATCTTGCATACAGATGAATACTGGACCATCAAACCTCATATGTAGGAACAAGTTTGGATGGTGGTGTGTCACATACAATTACTAGGTCAGTGTGATACAAAAAAAAAAAAAATTGGTCTATATTCGCATAATTAGAATTGAATCATACCTGTAACATATTCATTAATATCTATGGTTTTCCAACAAACTCCTTGACGGGTGTATCATGTACCTCACTGGTACTCTTGTTTTGTGTGTGTTTTTTGATTTTTGTGTTATTAGTTTTTGTTATACTGAAAATTAGCTCTACTTGTCTACTAGTAGATCTAACAACACAATGGCATAATCCCGAATGTTTTCAAATTCTTTTCAAATCACTGGCATGATTTTGAAAGTAAGGTTTTGATTCGTTGAATGAAAGGTCAATTGGACGTGAGCTCCAACAGGGTGCTGTTAGATCCACAGGTTATAGTAATTAACCAGTGGAACAAATTTTAATTAGATAGTTAAAATGAGTATTTGTGTGTTTCAGGAAAACAGAGTGTATCTGCGTGTGTAGACTGCGATGCAGGTTACTACTGCCTGGAGGAAGGTAACAGTTCGACCACAGCCAAGTGTATGGCTGGCTACTACTGTACACGCGCTGCCAAGGTGGCCAATCCCACAGGTATGTTACAACGTTCTGATGTTTTAATAATCTGGGGCCTAATTCACGAAGAATTGTTAGCCAATTAACATCTGTGGTATGTTTGTATGTTTTGGAATTTGTTACACGTAGAAAATTACACCATTAAGAAAGACAAATCTCAAGGTGGCCCTTTGTCACAAGTACGTTATAATATTCTAATAGTCTCAGGCCTAATTCACAAAGGAAGGAAGGAAATGTTTTATTTAATGACACACTCAACACATTTTATTTATGGTTATATGGCATCAAGACATGGTAATTTAAAAATCTATTTAATGACATAGTAATTTTAAAATCTGTGTAATGAAATAGTAATTTAAAAGTCTATTTAGTGACATAGTAATTTAAAAATCTGTTTAATGACATAGTAATTTAAAATCTGTTTAATGACATAGTCATTTAAAAATCTATTTAAAATGTTTCACTGAATATTTACAGATGGTACAACTGGAGACATCTGCCCGATCGGTCACTACTGTCCAGAGGGCTCGGTCACCCCCCAGATCTGCCCTGCAGCGACATACATGAACCACACCGGAGCTGCCCTCTGTTACACCTGCCCCCAGGGATTCTACTGCACAGATGGGATGGTAGCCGTGCCCTGCCCCCAGGGTTCATATTGTCCCCTGGGGACTGGTTCAGGCTTCATACCGTGCCCGATTGGAACATACGGCGCCAGTGACAAGCTGAGTAACGATACCGACTGCTCACAGTGTCCCGGAGGGATGTTCTGTGACTCCACGGGGCTCCTGGCACCTTCAGGAGGGTGTGAGGCCGGATATTACTGTGTCTCAGGTAATGGTCTAAAAAATATATAATCAGTCTTAGAAGGAATTGTTTTAAATTTTTTGTTTTTTGTTTGTAGTTGTAAGAATTTTGTTTATCATCATATGAATTTTGTTTGCAATTATAAGAATTGTTTTACATGTTTTATAAATTTATTAATGGATAACAGTCTGTATAAAATTGCTTCACCATACATTGTGTTATTTTGTGCAGTTATATGACTGACATTGTTATAAAGAATATTGTAATATTTCTACATGTTGATGTTTTATTACAGGAGTTAACGTGAAAACCCCTAACTCTGGAATAAGTCTGTTTTTATACTTATGACCACATGTTGATGTTTCATTACAGGAGATAACGTGAAGGCCCGTAAATCTGGAATATTTCTGCATGTTGATGTTTTATGACAAGATTTAACGTGATGACCCCTAACTCTGGAATAACTCTGGTCTTCATGTTAACTTATTGATGTTTTATTACAGGAGATAACGTGAAGACCCCTAAATCTGGAATATTGCTGCATGTTGATGTTTTATCACAGGAGTTAACGTGAAGACCCCTAACTCTGGAATAACTCTGGTCTTCATGTTAACTTATTGATGTTTTATCACAGGAGTTAACGTGAAGACCCCTAACTCTGGAATAAGTCTGTTTGTATACTTATGACCACATATTGATGTTTTATTACAGGAGTTAACATGAAGACCCCTAACTCTGGATTAAGTCTGTTTTTATACTTATGACCATATATTGATGTTTTATTACAGGAGTTAATGTGAAGACACCTAACTCTGGAATCTCGTTCACGGGGACTGGTGGCGTTTGCCCTGCAGGATCTCAGTGTCCTGTCAACTCGACCTACCCCGTACCGTGTCAGCCCGGCCAGTACTCCCCTGCTGAGGCCACGCCCCTCTGTCTGGCTTGTCCACAAGGTAAATCTGTTTCTTTTTTAAATTTTATTTAAAGGTATGTGGTTCTCTATAAACATTGTATAAGTATGCTTTCTGGTTGAAACTCAGTTTCTTTAAATAGCTGTTCAAAATGGATGGTGGTATAATTCTGATATAAACAGCTGGTGCAAATTCCAATATTAGAAGATATGTGTTTCTTGTGCATTTCTTGAACTAACTAAATGTTGATTTTCAAAATGGCTTGTGTGGTGGTAATTCTTATATTAACTCAGCCTTTCTTGTGCAAGTCCTGGCGGTAGTTTTCAAAATGGCTGGTGGTAGTTCTGATATTAATAGCTCAGTATTTCTTGAACTAGATAAATGTTGATTTTTCAAAATGGCTGGTGGTAGTTCTGATATTAATAGCTCAGTATTTCTTGAACTAGATAAATGTTGATTTTTTCAAAATGGCTGGATGTAATTTTTAAAAAGGCTGGTAGTAATGCTGATGTTAACTGCTCAGTGTTTCTTTTGAAATTCTTGAACTAACTAAATAATTATTTTCATAAATGGCTAGTGGTAGTTTTGATAATTATAGTAAAAAATATTTCTTGTGCAAGTCCTGAACTAGCTAAATGTAATTTTCAAAATGGCTCGTGATAATTTTCAAAATGGCTTGTGGTAATTTTCAAAATGGCTTGTGGTAATTTTCAAAATGGCTTGTGGTAATTGTCATATTAACAGCTCAATGTTTCTTGTGCAATTCTTGAACTAAATAAATACTACTTTTCAAAACATTGTATTATTATGTTACAAAATGTTTCTTTACATCTTATTACCAGGTTACTTCTGTCTGAATGAAACGATAACACCCCAGGTTTGTCCGACTGGCCACTACTGCCCAGTAGGAACAGAGTTTGCCACCCAGTACCCGTGTCCAAAGGGGACATACAACAACCGAACAGGTAAGACAGGCAGAACTTATAAAATAGCAATCTAGTGTTTTACTTTAGTGTGTCCCAACTGATTGAAATATACAATGCAGCTACCAGTTTCTGGTCACATTAATAAACAGTAAACAACTGAGAGTTGATTCAACATTCCAATCGAAATTCACATTATCTTGTGATGGTAAACCAGCCTCGGTGGTGTCGTGGTTAGGCAATCAGACATAAGGCTGGTAGGTACTGGCTCCCACCCAGAGCGAGTTTTAATGACTCAATGGGTAGGTGTAAGACCACTACACACTCTTCTCTCTCACTAATCCCTAACAATTAACAACTAATCCACTGTCCTGGACAGACAGCCCAGATTACTTAAGTTGTGTGCCCAGGACAGCGTGCTTGAACCTTAATTGTATATAAGCACGAAAATAAGTTGAAATGAAATGCGATGGTATTTAGTACAGATAATAATGAAGTAAATGGTTGATTCTACATTCTAACCCCTGAAATTCACAAACCTTGTGATGGTAATTAATACAGATAATAATGAAGTAAATTGTTGATTCAACATTTGAACCCCTGAAATTCAGATTATCCAGTGATGGTAATTTAGTACAGATAATAACACAGTAAATTGTTGATTCAACATTCTAACCCCTGAAATTCAGATTATCCTGTGATGGTAATTTAGTACAGATAATAATGAAGTAAATTGTTGATTCAACATTCTAACCCCTGAAATTCAGATTATCTTGTGATGGTAATTTAGTACAGATAATAATACAGTAAATTGTTAATTCAACATTCGAACCCCTGAAATTCAGATTATCCTGTGATGGTAATTTAGTACAGATAATAACACAGTAAATACCTGATAATAATAATAATGCTGTTACAGATCAATATTTTGTAACAGTTTTTTATGGTGGCACTGCTGATTGCAATCATAAAGTTCAGGGCTAATTTTCCTGTCATTCATGAACAATTGCTGTCAATGAATTTCAGAACGAAAATATAATACAAATTTATGATACCATCTTGTTCTATTCACAAATTTAAACCCCGTAGAAATAAAGAATTTCACAGTGCCAAAAATCTCACACATTTTGATTAGAAATACAGTGACACCTGTCAAGACCAGACCCTCTAAAAACGGAATTCCCTCAAAAACGGACATCTTTCAGAGTCCCTTTCTAAAAACCACAACAGAACTTAACCTCTCTAAACCAGATCCCTCTTAAACGGGACATTTGTCTTGATCCCAAGGGTGTCCAGTTTAGAGGGGATTCACTGTAGATGAAAGCAGAAAGAGCACTGGATGATGATACATTTCAAATTAATTTATAACATTTATAGCACCTTTTAGTATATTTGTAGTTTTTCAAGACTGCAGTTAAAATCTGTTTTGTATTGAAAACGTTTACTTGTTGCCTTCAGGTATCAGCAGTGATTCTGAATGTCTAGACTGTCCACCGGGTGAATTCTGTGAAGGAGTCGGAAATGTTCTACCAGGTGGTTCATGCGACGAGGGATTCTTCTGTGCCGGACGATCATTCCAGCGCAGACCGTACGACTCGGGCAATCTGACAACAGTGAATGGAACATCCAGGTACTGTATACAGTGGGTTTTACTTACTTTTAATGTACACTTTGTATAGCAACTAAACATTTAATTGGCTGTTCAATTTTCATTACAAAATTATTTTCTAAATTCTTAAGTTACTTTGTTGTTACACCATGTACGTTTCTGTGTGGACACAGTAATTTTTGTGTAGTGATCTGTAGGTATTATCAGGTTAGTTGGTGGATTATTTTAGTATGTCTAACTTAAATACCATGTTTATCTTTAGTGTCCATCAGTCCATCCATCTGAATTTTTACAAACCCACTCACATCCATCCATCCATCCATACATCCATCCATCCATCCATCCATCATACTATCCATCCATCCATCCATCCATCCATCCAACATACGATCCATCCATCCATCCATTCATCCATCCATCACACTATCCATTCATCCATCCATCCATCCATCCATCCATCCATCCATCCATCCATTCATCCATCCATCCATCCATCCTTTCAGCTATCCATCAAGCCAACCACCCATATGTCCATCCAACCATTTATCCATCTTCCATCCAGCCAGCCAGCCCATGTACCTACCATTCCATCCAACCATTTATCCATCCATTCATCCATCCAATCATCCATCCACCCATCCATTCAACCTACTTTTATTTCATTAATCTATTCAGCCTTCATCCACCCTTAATTGACTCAACCATCATCCAATTGTTCATCCTCCTCTCCCTCCCTCCATCCATCCCTCCCTCCCTCCATCCATCCATCCATCCATCCATTCATCCATTCATCCATTCTTCCATCTTTCACTTACCTGTTCCATTGATCATCTGTTTCAGTGACCTTGTTTCCAATGACACGTGCACCCCAATGTGGGACTGCGTGTGTTCCCCGTTTGAGCTGACCAGTGGCGGTGTGTGTCCCATCGGATACTACTGTCCGACTGGCACTGTGAAACCCATCGCCTGTTCACCTGGTCTCTACTGTGAAACTCCGGGTCTGGCTTCTCCAACAGGTAACTATGTTGTTAATGTTAAACACACATGATAAATCATAAAACTGGGGGAATTAAATACTGAGTAGAATGTTCTTAACTCACTGGTTAAACATCTTTTATAATATAGTGAAAATAAAAAAGGCAAATCAGGGTTATGGTTAATTGTAATTAAAATAGGTTTACTTGATATAAACGCTCAATTTTGTGAATTGAGGCTTGCTTAAGGTGCTTACGTCGCAGGATCAAACCACCTTGGTGGATCCATTCAGCTGATTAGGTTTTTTCTTGTTCTAACCAGTGCACCACAACTGGATAAAGGTCGTGGTATGTGTTTTCCTGTCTGTGGGAAAGTGCATATAAAAAATCTCTTGCTGCATTAGGAAAAATGTAGTAAGTTTCTTCTTATAACTATGAGTCAGAATTACAAAATGTTTGACATCCAATAGCCGATGATTAATTAATCAATGTGCTCCAGTGGTGTCAATAAACAAAGCAAATTTGTGATAAACAACATATCAACCTGTTATTCTTCTGAATTTCAGTATGTGTTAATTATTTCTTAAAATACAAAATTTAATGGTACAGCTGAAAATTATGATCACCTTTCTTTTAGTGTCCTATGTATTTCAGTGATTACAGTAAACTGCAGTGCTGGTTGCTATTGCAGACAAGACTTTGAAAATGCTATTATAATAGTTTTATGATTGTTTCTTTATCTTTAGTTTCCAGATTTAAGAAACTGCAGTGTTGTATAGCATTGCAGACATGACTTTAAATACGATTGGATAGTTGATTTTTTAATTATAGAACTTTCTCTTTAATCATCTCTGTCTCATTTCCTTGATTATAGGAAACTGCAGTGCTGGCTGCTATTGCAGACATGACTTTAAATAAGATTTGATAGTTGATTTTTTAATTATAGAACTTTCTCTTTAATCATCTCTGTCTCATTTCCTTGATTATAGGAAACTGCAGTGCTGGCTGCTATTGCAGACATGACTTTAAATAAGATTTGATAGTTGATTTTTTAATTATAGAACTTTCTCTTTAATCATCTCTGTCTCATTTCCTTGATTGTAGGAAACTGCAGTGCTGGCTGCTATTGCAGACATGACTTTAAATACGATTTGATAGTTGATTTTTTAATTATAGAACTTTCTCTTTAATCATCTCTGTCTCATTTCCTTGATTATAGGAAACTGCAGTGCTGGCTGCTATTGCAGACATGACTTTAAATACGATTTGATAGTTGATTTTTTAATTATAGAACTTTCTCTTTAATCATCTCTGTCTCATTTCCTTGATTATAGGAAACTGCAGTGCTGGCTGCTATTGCAGACATGACTTTAAATAAGATTTGATAGTTACATGATTTTTTATTATAGAGGGGCAGGATGTAGACCAGACGTAAAGTTTTCGCTTGATGCACGGTCGGTTTAGAATCGATCCCTTGTCAGTGAGCCCATTGGGCTATTTCTCATTCCAGTCAGTGCACCACGACTGGTATATCAAAGGCCGTGTTATGTACTACCCTGTCTGTGGGATGGTGCATATAAAAGATCCCTTGCTGCTAATCGAAAAGAGTAGCCCATAAAATGACAACAGCAGGTTTCCTCCCTCAATATCTGTATGGTCCTTAACCATATGTCCGACGCCATATCACCGTAAATAAAAAATGTGTTGAGTGTGTCGTTAAATAAAACATCGCCTTCCTTCCTTTTATTATAGAACTCTCTGTTTAATCATCTCTGTCTCATTTCCTTGATTGTAGGAAACTGCAGTGCTGGCTGGTATTGCACGGGTCAGAGTCCGGTTATTATAGAACTCTGTTTAATCATCTCTGTCTCATTTCCTTGATTGTAGGAAACTGCAGTCCTGGCTGGTATTGCACGGGTCAGAGTCCGGTTATTATAGAACTCTGTTTAATCATCTATGTCTCACTTCCTTGATTGTAGGAAACTGCAGTGCTGGCTGGTATTGCACGGGTCAGAGTCCGATTCCCACTCAGATTGACTGCCCCGAGGGACACTACTGTCCTGACGGTACCAGCGTCCCCACACAGTGCCCCGCGGGGACATTTGCCAACAAGACTGGAGGGAAATCGGTCGACGATTGCCTCAACTGTACAGCCGGCATGTTCTGCCAAGGTTTGTGATCCATTCTGTATTCAGACTGTAGACCTGATATAAGTTATAAAATGTTTAACATAATTAGGTTACTTGTATACTGTAAAATCCCTCAAAACCGGACCCTATGTAAATTGGAATTCACTTAAAACCGGATGTTTTTCATAGTTCCTTTTTAAATATCAGTACTGAAGAGAGCTTCTGTAACCAGATTCCCCTTAAAAACCAGACGATTTATTTGGTCCCATGGATGTCTGGTTTATGGGGTTTTCATTGTAATTAGTATTTTGTTGAATAATTTTATTTAGTGCTGTGACAAATTTTTTTATTTTATAATATATATCTAAACTGTGGTGATTGTATTTTGACTGTTTAATATTTGGTAGACTTTCAATGTTGTGGAACAAGAGAAATTTTTTTTTACTGGAAAATAATTAACTTTTCAATTATTCTTAAAATTTGTATTGCAGCAAATTTAGTTGTTTTTTTCTAAGTTACAGTCAAGTTATGTTTTTTTTTAGAGACATTTTTTTAAAACCTATTAATCAGTTTCCTTTTTATTTGTCATCACCAAAAAACTATATATAGAATTATTTAAAACAAGTCTGTCTTAAAACCTTCAACAGTAAAGTTAAAGTTTAGAAGTTAAAAACCTGACACTTTGTAATACAGACATCTTTAAAACTATGGAAGTTGATCAAAAAAAAAGAAGAAGAAATGTTCATAATAAAACTGATTATTATAACAAAATGACTTTATTATAGGGACTGGAGACACTGTGCCAACTGGATTCTGTGAACCAGGATATTATTGTCCCGGGGGACAGAAATCACCAACACCTGCAGACCTTCAGTGCTGGAAAGGCCACTTCTGCGAATTGGGTTCAACTATTCCAGAGCAGTGTCCGAATGGAACGTACCAAGTGAACGGGGGTCAGAGCTTGTGTAATGACTGTCCGCCAGGCTACTTCTGTGATGCAAATGCTGGAAACATTACTATTATCGATGGTGAGTTACCCAAGGCTATGCATGTTCATTGATTCATAAAAAACATCCCAGTTTTATATGCTCGTCTTTGTTATAGAGGGTGCGGGGCGTAGCCCAGTGATAAAACGCTTGCTTGATGCAATCGATCCCCGTCGGTGGGCCCATTGGGCTATTTCTCGTTCCAGCCAGTGCACCACGCCTGGTATATCAAAGGCCGTGGTATGTGCTATCCTGTCTGTGGGATATAAAAAATCCTTTGCTGCTAATCGAAAAGAGTAGCCCATGAAGTTGCGACAGCGGGTTTTTTCTCAAAATCTGTGTGGTCCTTAACCATATGTCTGACACAATATAACCATAAATAAAATGTGTTGGGTGCGTTGTTAAATAAAACATTTCCTTCCTTGTTATAGAGATAGTTTTATGGTATGGTATTGTGCGTACTTCTAATTATCCATCCGTTCATCCGTCCGTTAACGTTTCTTGTCCGGCCCATATATATATATATATATATTTATATAGGTTCATAAAGCCTAATTGTGCCCATTGTGCTATTTTTCATTCTAGCCAGTGGACCATGACTGATCTATCAAAGACCATGGTATGTGCTATCCTGTCTGTGGGATGGTGCATATAAAAGATCCGTTGCTACTAATGGAAAAATGTAGCAGGTTTATATGTCTATGTCAGAATTACCTAATATTTTACATCCCATAGCTGATGATTAAGAAATCAATGTGCTCTAGTGGTGTTGTTAAACAAAACAAACTTTAATTTTAAAGCTTTGTATGCAACTACAATTTGGGATATTGATGTATTGTGCACCATAACTAGGTTACTGTGACCTATTTTTCACAGATCATTACTGCATATCAAAGGAAATCCTTGTTCGGTCCATATCTTCCTTATCAGTTCATATTGTATGATCATCAAACCTTGCATTAAATACAGTATGAGATGGAGGTGTGTCACATACCATAATTAGGTCACCACAACCTATTTTTCATGGATTACTGCATATTAATGGTAATTCTTGACTGGCCCATATATTCCTTATCAATGTATATAGCTTCCTTCCTTCTATATTAACAATTTATTGTCAAATCTTTGCTTTAAGGCTACATGCATATGCGTATCCCATCTCTTTCGCAATACATTTTTGAGATTGTGATTTATATTGTTTGTAAGTCGTTATGTGTAATTTACCTCCTTCCAAAACAAAACATTAGTTATGGATCTCCCTGCTGTCACATTTTGCTTTTCATCATTAACGTTTCTTACACACCCGTTGGTGAGAACATCAGTCATTATTTTTGATAACACATATAGCATTAACACACATACGTGTGATAACATTTTAAAGATATACGACTGGCTACTCATAGGTGACGACCAGGTCACCAATGCCGTACCATCCAATGAAAAACACAGACCGGTCAAATCAATCACTTTGTGACGTACTAGATAACCTGAAATTAACTTGTCTGTGATGCACAGGTTAACTATAAGCGCTTGGGCCATACATAGGTTTTAGTTGGAGAAGGTGTTTAAATTTATTTTAAAACTGTTTTCTAGAGGCCGAACCCGGGGTGGTCATGCTCGAAACCTTAGTGGTATAGGAGCATGTTAAAAACATTATGCCATCTAAAGATATGTAAAAAATAGAATATACATTCATGTCTGTTAGATACCATTTATCTTACAACTCATTGTTTAAAGAAATTTATCCAACTCGCTTTCGCTCGTTTGATATGTTTTTAAACAACTCATAAGATAAATGGTATCTAACGGCCACTCATGTAGTATTCTCTATTTACATTTAGCTCAACATTAAATTGTATTGTTTAGCTCCATTTATCATCCATTAAAGGCTATTGTAGGAGATATCACTGGCATTATAATTTGTGATATCTCCTGTGATATTCTCCTAGGAGATACCTATCATTAGCGACGTCACGCCATTGTTAACAAGTCTACCGCTGCTAAATATAGTGACATTCAACCCACATTACTGACATTGTTTACAGTTGTCACAAATGAAAACAATGACAATAGATGATAGAAAGAATACCCCCCTTGTGTCTTGTGATATCATAATTTACCAGCACTCATTGATAAAAGTATAAAAACTCGTGCTGATAAATTATGATATCACAAGACACTCGGTGAGTATCCTCTATTTCTCACACAGATTATAAGTCTTACATAAAAGAAATTGTGTTTGCAGTTGCACCTATGGATGTTCATTGCATTTGAAAAACATTTTAAACTAATTAAAATTTAATTGAATTTAAAAAAATTAATATTATTATTTTTCAAACATACATTTAGATGTACATTTATGGATGAAATTATCAGCAACATTGAATATGTTTATCGTAGATGAGATGAGTCATTCAGTGGAATTCTTGTGTTTATTCCAGGTTACCCAGTTGTCTTCCCATCACCTTGTCCCCAGGGATTCTTCTGTCCAGAGAAAACCCAGGCAGCTAAATCATTCCCGTGTCCTGCGGGAACGTTCGGTCCAGACGAGTATTACACCAACGTAGAAAACTGTACAGACTGCAGTGCGGGTCTGTACTGTGACAGAACTGGTCTGTCGGCGCCAACAGCAGAGTGCTGGGGAGGCTACTACTGCACGGGTGGGGCATCGTCACCAACACCAATAGATGACAAGGTGAGATGGGAAATATTTCATTCATATAGTTTATTCTTTTGAATTATGGAAGGTGTTACTTGTGTTTAGCAAATGGAAGGAAGGAAATGTTTTATTTAACGAAGCACTCAACACATTTTATTTACGGTTATATGGCATCAGACATATGGTTAAGGACGACACAGATATTGAGAGATGAAACCCACTGTCGCCACTTCATGAGCTACTCTTTTTCGATAGCAGCAAGCAAGGGATCATTTATATGCACCATCCCACAGACAGGATAATACATACCATGGTCTTTGATATACCAGTTGTGGTACACTGGCTGGAGTGAGAAATAGCCCAATGGGCCCACTGACTGAATTAGCATGCAAAATAGAGAAATAATTGTACATTTGTGCGTGTGTTATTATGGTAAACCATACTTGCAATTTGGCATTAGCATGCAAAGAAGAGCTTTAGAACCCGTGTACATTTGTGTGTTTGTTATTATGGTAAATCATACTTGCAATAATATGGCATTAGCATGCAAAGAAGAGCTTTAGAACCCTGGTACATTTGTGTGTTTGTTATTATGGTAAATCATACCTGCAATAATATGGCATTAGCATGCAAAGAAGAGCTTTAGAAACCCTGGTACATTTGTGTGTTTGTTATTATGGTAAACCATACCTGCAATAATATGGCATTAGCATGCAAAGAAGAGCTTTAGAAACCCGTGTACATTTGTGTGTTTGTTATTATGGTAAATCATACTTGCAATAATATGGCATTAGCATGCAAAGAAGAGCTTTAGAAACCCGTGTACATTTGTGTGTTTGTTATTATGGTAAACCATACTTGCAATAATATGGCATTAGCATGCAAAGAAGAGCTTTAGAAACCCTGGTACATTTGTGTGTTTGTTATTATGGTAAATCATACCTGCAATAATATGGCATTAGCATGCAAAGAAGAGCTTTAGAAACCCTGGTACATTTATGTGTTTGTTATTATGGTAAATCATACCTGCAATAATATGGCATTAGCATGCAAAGAAGAGCTTTAGAAACCCTGGTACATTTGTGTTTGTTATTATGGTAAACCATACCTGCAATAATATGGCATTAGCATGCAAAGAAGAGATGGAGAAACCCTGGTACATTTGTGTGTTTGTTATTATGGTAAACCATACTTGCAATAATATGGCATTAGCATGCAAAGAAGAGCTTTAGAAACCCTGGTACATTTGTGTTTGTTATTATGGTAAACCATACCTGCAATAATATGGCATTAGCATGCAAAGAAGAGATGGAGAAACCCTGGTACATTTGTGTGTTTGTTATTATGGTAAACCATACTTGCAATAATATGGCATTAGCATGCAAAGAAGAGCTTTAGAACCCCGTGTACATTTGTGTGTTTGTTATTATGGTAAAC
This sequence comes from Gigantopelta aegis, assembly GCF_016097555.1. NCBI lineage: Eukaryota > Metazoa > Mollusca > Gastropoda > Neomphalida > Peltospiridae > Gigantopelta > Gigantopelta aegis. The sequence goes on along the minus strand of NC_054700.1, from coordinate 42,768,586 downwards.
CATACTTGCAATAATATGGCATTAGCATGCAAAGAAGAGATGGAGAAACCATTGTATATTTTTGTTTTTATTATTTTAGGTAAATCATACATACAACGTGACATTCACTGGCAATGACCGGTGTCCAGTCGGCTACTACTGTCAGAATGGTACAGCCTACCCCACACCATGTCCGAGGGGGACGTTCTCCACACAAAGGGAGGTAACTGGACCCGATGGGTGTGAACCCTGTCCACCAGGCCGATACTGCAACCAACAGGCCTTCACCAAACAGTCGGAAGCTTTGCCTTGTGATGCAGGGTAAGATGTAGAGATAGTAGACCTGTTTGTAAAGGCAACTTCAGGCTCATACGCACATGCACCTAAACTTGCAGATAAAAACATTCTTTTTCTCTCTTTGCACAGTTTTCTGTGATTTAGTTTTTCCCCATCCCAACCAGTGCTCCACAACTAGTATATTCTGTCCAGTCTTTTGGGAAAGTGCATATAAATATATATATTTGGCAAATATATATGTCATTACCAATTCACCAAAAAGCTAATGTAAAAACTATGTGCCATCTGTATGTATATATAGCTACTTTTAAAAATAATTATATTTACTATTAAGGACTGTTGTATATTTTCAGCTATGTATGTACAAAAGGCCGTACCACATCTACCCCAACCCAAGGTGTAGAAACCAAACCTCTAAACTTATTAATAACTGTTGTATATTTTCATCTATGTGTGTACAAAAGGCAGCACCACGCCTACCCCAACAGATGGTGTCGAAACCAAACCCCCAAACTAATTAATAACTGTTGTATATTTTTCAACAGATGGCGTAGAAACTTAAAACTCTAAACTTATTAAGAACAGTTGTATATTTTCAGCTATGTGTGTACAAAAAGCAGCACCTCGCCTACGCCAACAGAAGTGTAGAAACCAAACCCCCAAACTTATTAAGAACGGTTGTATATTTTCAGCTATGTGTGTACAAAAGGCAGCACCACGCCTACGCCAACAGATGGCGTCGAAGGTTACATGTGTCCTCCCGGCCATTTCTGTCCTGAGGGATCATCTTTTGAGCAGGGCTGTCCGATTGGTTCCTTCCAGTCGGATTACGGAAAAGACAACTGTACGACCTGCCCAGCAGGATCCATGTGCCCGGACATGAACATGACATCTCCACTCGACTGCAAACCTGGTAGGAGCTTTTAGACCATTTTAAATTAATTCTATCTAATATGGAAGCTATTGTTTCATCTTACATGAATTTCTGTCTGAAAACAGCTGGTTTCATCTTTTATTTTTATTTACATGAATTTCTGTTGAAAAAAGAAGAAGCTGGTTTGATCTATTATTTTATATTTTACATAGTTGTGTGTGACAAATGAGTTTAGAGTTATCTGACCCATTCATTTATTTTGAAGAAGGATCCTCCACCTCAGTGTGAGCACTGTCAGTGTCCTGTGAAGATGCACCACATTTTGGTGGAGTGAAATCATCTGAGAGAAACTAGAAAAGATATATTTGGTCATAGAAATGTGATGGAATCCTCATGATTCCATCCAGAACTTATATTACAATTTCTTCGTGACACTGACTTTTATTCTAAATTTTAATTTTATCTAGGCGTGATATTTGTATTTTTTGGCACAGTTCTTTACACTGTTTTAATTTAACATTTGTATTTTTATATTGATGTTGATCATCGCTTAATGTTTTGCCTTTACCTTAGATGGACACCCAATAGCTGATGTATTTTTCGTTGTGGGGTGTGTTAAACATCTGTTCTGTTCTGTTCTGTTCTGTTCTGTTCTGAATTTAAAGTCTTCAAGGAGCTATTTTTTTAATTATCTTATTTAATCATTGTTATGTTCAGTTTTGTTTTACTAATAACATTTAATTTTGGTATCACGTTTTTTCAAACACAATTGAAGAGGTCTACCTAACTCATTAATTTCCGAAACTGGAGTAAATGGGGATAATAACATAAATTGCTTGTTTGATATTCTGTACACAATGGCTATTCTAAAATGGATTAAATCCTTATATGGTTGATATAAACCATGAAGTTTTATATCTTTGAAACATAACACATTGTTTTTATGAAATTCACATCTTGTGGTCTTACTGAGTTTTGTAAAACTACTCTTCATTTGAACAGTTGTATATCATGTTTGTTTGTATATACTGATGGACAAACAATAAGGGATTACATAAATAAAAAAAACAATTGTTTTATTCCCCTGAGGAAGTTTAAACTTTTTAAATGAAACGTTGGGATTTTAAGATAATTATTAAGACAATTTTAATATATATTTTGTACCATAAATAATAACAAGAAATACAGAATGCCACCAGAACCATCAAACTCAATGTTAGGAAGTTAACCACTTTCTTGTCATTCATTTCCATTGATCTAAAAAATAACAGCCCCCAAAAATTTAATAATAATAAAAATTCAACTGTAATAGTAAGTGCTCCTTTATTTCTTTCTCTCTGTTTATATATATATTTGAAGAGTACATGGGAATAACCTGTGATGTCACATTTTTAGTAAGATGATATTTTTAAATTTTAATGTTTACAACTCTGCAATCGTGGAATATTTACATATATACCTAAAAAATACAATTTACCAACTAATTTTCATGGCCTACCATAATTATAGCTGTTTAATTTATTGTGACTTTGACATACACAACCGTTATAATACTGACTATCTGTTTGGACATATCATCATATCATAGGTAATTCCTGTGGACCCTTCATTTGTATATTTTAATTTTCAGGCTACTACTGTCCGTATGGTGTGAACCCACAGCCCTGTCCACCGGGAACCTTCAATAACAAGACAAGCATGGAGCTTTCTTCCCAGTGTACTGACTGCCCAACAGGTCACTACTGCCAGGGTGACGGCAATCCCAGTCCTTCAGGTAAACCAGTCTTGTATTGTACTGACTGCCCAACAGGTCACTAGTGCCAGGGTTACGGCAATCCCAGTCCTTCAGGTAAACCAGTCTTGTATTGTACTGACTGCCCAACAGGTCACTAGTGCCAGGGTTACGGCAATCCCAGTCCATCAGGTAAACCAGTCTTGTATTGTACTGACTGCCCAACAGGTCACTAGTGCCAGGGTTACGGCAATCCCAGTCCTTCAGGTAAACCAGTCTTGTATTGTACTGACTGCCCAACAGGTCACTACTGCCAGGGTTACGGCAATCCCAGTCCATCAGGTAAATCGGTCTGGTATTGTACTGACTGCCCAACAGGTCACTACTGCCAGGGTTACGGCAATCCCAGTCCATCAGGTAAACCAGTCTTGTATTGTACTGACTGCGCAAGAGGTCACTACTGCCAGGGTTACGGCAATCCCAGTCCATCAGGTAAACCGGTCTGGTATTGTACTGACTGCCCAACAGGTCACTACTGCCAGGGTTACGGCAATCCCAGTCCAACAGGTAAACCGGTCTTGTATTGTACTGACTGCCCAACAGGTCCAGCCAGTGACCCACAACTGGTGTAACAAAGGCCATGGTATGTACTATCTTGTCTATGGGATAGTGCATATAAATGCTCCTATGCTGCTAATTAGAGAAAATAGCACATGGAGTGTTGGCAACAACTTTTCTGACGACATATAACCAATTGTAAACAAAAATGTGTTGAAGGAAATGGTTTATTTAAAGACACACTCAACACATTTTATTTTTGGTTATATGGCATTGGACATATGGTTAAGGACCACACAGATATTGAGGGAGGAAACCCGCTGTCGCCATTTCAAGCGCTACTCTTTTCGATTAGCAGCAAGGCATCTTTTATATGCACCATCCTATAGACAGGATTGCACATACCACGGCCTTTGATGTACCAGTTAAATAAAATGTTTGTTCCTTTCTTCTTCCTGCCTTTGAAATAACAAATATTATTAGTAGAGAAGATAACTTTGTATGAATTTAGGTCTTAGTAAACACTTTGCAGTTAAACAATGCAGTTAATTAGTTTTATGTTTGTTGTAATATTTTTATTCTTGCTTTGGTTCTGTAATTTGTTCAAGATAAACAAAAATGTCTTGGCTCTATATTAAGCAATCAATCGGTGCAAGAACTGGTTTTATCATTAATAGTATAAAATGTTACAGATTCCAACTTATTCTTCTTCCCATGAACTTTCAGGCTTGTGTGATGAAGGTTACTTCTGCCAGGGTGGTGCTGACAGTCCAGCACCAGGTACGTCGGTGGCCTACCCTCTCAACGGACTGTGTATCCCCGGTCATTACTGTCCACAAGGAACATCCATGAGGAAGAAGTGTCCCGCAGGAACCATACGAAACAGCACAGGTAAATCTGCTAGCCCTACTCCTGGGGCTAGTGCTTTTTTAATATCAGGCTAGTGCCAAATGCAAATCCAGTTGCTCAACGAGCTAGTGATGTAAAACCATTTTTTAAATAAAAATTGACTTTTGAACAAATTTAATATCATAATGGTTTGTTCTTGTTTGTGTTTTTAAGTTCTTGCTTGTTTGTTCTAAAATGAGTCTGTTTTTCTTTTTGTAATTTACACAATCCTGTGGTATCTAATTGTTAGCTCCACTATATTGTATACAGTTTATGGTTTTATGATATCTTACTGTTAATTTCACTTTATTGTTATTTGTAGGAGGCGCTGTGCTATCGGATTGTCTCCCTTGTCCTGGAGGTTACTACTGTGCATCTGAAGGTCAGACGGAGGCAACTGGTGTCTGCTCAGCCGGATACTACTGTCCTGCCAATGACACCACAATATCACCAATGCCATCCGGCTTCCCCTGTCCAGTCGGCTACTTCTGTCCGCTGGCATCAGCTGACCCGAAACCGTGTCCTCCTGGACAGTTCCAGATCAACGAGGGTCAGTCGTCATGTGACGCGTGTCCAGCAGGCTATTACTGTCAGAGTGCCGTGTCGCCGGAACAGAAGGACTGTACACCATACCACTACTGTCCTCAAGGTATGACATTGTGTCCACCTTATTTCTTCTGTCCTCAAGGTATGTCACTGTGTCCACCATACCACTTCTGTCCTCAAGGTATGTCACTGTGTGCACCCTTCCACTTCTGTCCTCAAGGTATGTCATTGTGTCCACCATACCACTTCTGTCCTCAAGGTATGTCACTGTGTCCACCGTACCACTTCTGTCCTCAAGGTATATCACTGTCCACTGTACCACTTCTGTCCTCAAGGTATATCATTGTGTCCACCCTTCAACTTCTGTCCTTAAGGTATATCATTGTGTCCACCATACCACTTCTGTCCTTAAGATATGTCATTGTGTCCACCCTTCCACTACTGCCCTCAAGGTATGTCACTGTCCACCATACCACTTCTGTCCTCAAGATATGTCATTGTGTCCACCCTTCCACTACTGCCCTCAAGGTATGTCATTGTGTCCACCGTACCACTACTGTCCTCAAGGTAAGTCACTGTGTCCACCATACCACTTCTGTCATCAAGGTATGTCACTGTGTCCACTGTACCACTTCTGTCATCAAAGTATGTCAGTGTCCACTGTACCACTTCTGTCCTCAAAGTATGTCAGTGTCCACTGTACCACTTCTGTCCTCAAAGTATGTCAGTGTCCACTGTACCACTTCTGTCCTCAAAGTATGTCAGTGTCCACTGTACCACTTCTGTCCTCAAAGTATGTCAGTGTCCACAGTACCACTTCTGTCCTCAAAGTATGTCAGTGTCCACTGTACCACTTCTGTCCTCAAAGTATGTCAGTGTCCACTGTACCACTTCTGTCCTCAAAGTATCTCACTGTGTCCACTGTACCACTTCTGTCCTCAAAGTATCTCACTGTGTCCACTGAACCACTTCTGTCCTCAAGGTATGTCACTGTGTCCACTATACCACTTCTGTCCTCAAGGTATGTCATTGTGTCGACCGTACCACTTCTGTCCTCAAGGTATGTCATTGTGTCGACCGTACCACTTCTGTCCTCAAGGTATGTCATTGTGTCGACCGTACCACTTCTTTCCTCAAGGTGTGTCATTGTGTCGACCGTACCACTTCTGTCCTCAAGGTATGTCACTGTGTCCACTGTACCACTTCTTTCCTCAAGATATGTCACTGTGTCCACTATACCACTTCTGTCCTCAAGGTATGTCATTGTGTCCACCGTACCACTTCTGTCCTCAAGGTATGTCATTGTGTCGACCGTACCACTTCTGTCCTCAAGGTATGTCACTGTGTCCACTATACCACTTCTGTCCTCAAGGTATGTCATTGTGTCGACCGTACCACTTCTGTCCTCAAGGTATGTCATTGTGTCGACCGTACCACTTCTGTCCTCAAGGTATGTCATTGTGTCGACCGTACCACTTCTTTCCTCAAGGTGTGTCATTGTGTCGACCGTACCACTTCTGTCCTCAAGGTATGTCACTGTGTCCACTGTACCACTTCTTTCCTCAAGATATGTCACTGTGTCCACTATACCACTTCTGTCCTCAAGGTATGTCATTGTGTCCACCGTACCACTTCTGTCCTCAAGGTATGTCATTGTGTCGACCGTACCACTTCTGTCCTCAAGGTATGTCATTGTGTCGACCGTACCACTTCTGTCCTCAAGGTATGTCATTGTGTCGACCGTACCACTTCTGTCCTCAAGGTATGTCATTGTGTCGACTGTACCACTTCTTTCCTCAAGGTATGTCATTGTGTCGACCGTACCACTTCTGTCCTCAAGGTATGTCACTGTGTCCACCGTACCACTTCTTTCCTCAAGATATGTCACTGGGTCCACTATACCACTTCTGTCCTCAAGGTATGTCATTGTGTCCACCGTACCACTTCTGTCCTCAAGGTATGTTATTGTGTCGACTGTACCACTTCTGTCCTCAAGGTATGTCATTGTGTCGACCGTACCACTTCTGTCCTCAAGGTATGTCATTGTGTCGACCGTACCACTTCTGTCCTCAAGGTATGTCATTGTGTCGACCGTACCACTTCTGTCCTCAAGGTATGTCATTGTGTCGACCGTACCACTTCTGTCCTCAAGGTATGTCATTGTGTCGACCGTACCACTTCTGTCCTCAAGGTATGTCATTGTGTCGACCGTACCACTTCTGTCCTCAAGGTATGTCATTGTGTCGACCGTACCACTTCTGTCCTCAAGGTATGTCATTGTGTCGACCGTACCACTTCTGTCCTCAAGGTATGTCATTGTGTCGACCGTACCACTTCTGTCCTCAAGGTATGTCATTGTGTCGACCGTACCACTTCTGTCCTCAAGGTATGTTATTGTGTCGACCGTACCACTTCTGTCCTCAAGGTATGTCATTGTGTCCACCGTACCACTTCTGTCCTCAAGGTATGTCATTGTGTCCACCATACCACTTCTATCCTCAAGGTATGTCACTGTGTCCACTGTACCACTTCTGTCCTCAAAGTATCTCACTGTGTCCACTGTACCACTTCTGTCTTCAAGGTATATCATTGTGTCTACTCTTCAACTTCTATCCTCAAGGTATGTCACTGTGTCCACTGTACCACTTCTGTCCTCAAAGTATCTCACTGTGTCCACTGTACCACTTCTGTCCTCAAGGTATATCATTGTGTCCACCCTTCAACTTCTGTCCTTAAGGTATATCATTGTGTCCACCATACCACTTCTGTCCTTAAGATATGTCATTGTGTCCACCCTTCCACTACTGCCCTCAAGGTATGTCACTGTCCACCATACCACTTCTGTCCTCAAGATATGTCATTGTGTCCACCCTTCCACTACTGCCCTCAAGGTATGTCATTGTGTCCACCGTACCACTACTGTCCTCAAGGTAAGTCATTGTGTCCACCATACCACTTCTGTCCTCAAGGTAAGTCACTGTGTCCACCATACCACTTCTGTCGTCAAGGTATGTCACTGTGTCCACCGTACCACTTCTGTCCTCAAGGTATATCACTGTCCACTGTACCACTTCTGTCCTCAAGGTATATCATTGTGTCCACCCTTCAACTTCTGTCCTTATATATCATTGTGTCCACCATACCACTTCTGTCCTTAAGATATGTCATTGTGTCCACCCTTCCACTACTGCCCTCAAGGTATGTCACTGTCCACCATACCACTTCTGTCCTCAAGATATGTCATTGTGTCCACCCTTCCACTACTGCCCTCAAGGTATGTCATTGTGTCCACCGTACCACTACTGTCCTCAAGGTAAGTCACTGTGTCCACCATACCACTTCTGTCATCAAGGTATGTCACTGTGTCCACTGTACCACTTCTGTCATCAAAGTATGTCAGTGTCCACTGTACCACTTCTGTCCTCAAAGTATGTCAGTGTCCACTGTACCACTTCTGTCCTCAAAGTATGTCAGTGTCCACTGTACCACTTCTGTCCTCAAAGTATGTCAGTGTCCACTGTACCACTTCTGTCCTCAAAGTATGTCAGTGTCCACAGTACCACTTCTGTCCTCAAAGTATGTCAGTGTCCACTGTACCACTTCTGTCCTCAAAGTATGTCAGTGTCCACTGTACCACTTCTGTCCTCAAAGTATCTCACTGTGTCCACTGTACCACTTCTGTCCTCAAAGTATCTCACTGTGTCCACTGTACCACTTCTGTCCTCAAGGTATGTCACTGTGTCCACTATACCACTTCTGTCCTCAAGGTATGTCATTGTGTCGACCGTACCACTTCTGTCCTCAAGGTATGTCATTGTGTCGACCGTACCACTTCTGTCCTCAAGGTATGTCATTGTGTCGACCGTACCACTTCTTTCCTCAAGGTGTGTCATTGTGTCGACCGTACCACTTCTGTCCTCAAGGTATGTCACTGTGTCCACTGTACCACTTCTTTCCTCAAGATATGTCACTGTGTCCACTATACCACTTCTGTCCTCAAGGTATGTCATTGTGTCCACCGTACCACTTCTGTCCTCAAGGTATGTCATTGTGTCGACCGTACCACTTCTGTCCTCAAGGTATGTCACTGTGTCCACTATACCACTTCTGTCCTCAAGGTATGTCATTGTGTCGACCGTACCACTTCTGTCCTCAAGGTATGTCATTGTGTCGACCGTACCACTTCTGTCCTCAAGGTATGTCATTGTGTCGACCGTACCACTTCTTTCCTCAAGGTGTGTCATTGTGTCGACCGTACCACTTCTGTCCTCAAGGTATGTCACTGTGTCCACTGTACCACTTCTTTCCTCAAGATATGTCACTGTGTCCACTATACCACTTCTGTCCTCAAGGTATGTCATTGTGTCCACCGTACCACTTCTGTCCTCAAGGTATGTCATTGTGTCGACCGTACCACTTCTGTCCTCAAGGTATGTCATTGTGTCGACCGTACCACTTCTGTCCTCAAGGTATGTCATTGTGTCGACCGTACCACTTCTGTCCTCAAGGTATGTCATTGTGTCGACTGTACCACTTCTTTCCTCAAGGTATGTCATTGTGTCGACCGTACCACTTCTGTCCTCAAGGTATGTCACTGTGTCCACCGTACCACTTCTTTCCTCAAGATATGTCACTGGGTCCACTATACCACTTCTGTCCTCAAGGTATGTCATTGTGTCCACCGTACCACTTCTGTCCTCAAGGTATGTGATTGTGTCGACTGTACCACTTCTGTCCTCAAGGTATGTCATTGTGTCGACCGTACCACTTCTGTCCTCAAGGTATGTCATTGTGTCGACCGTACCACTTCTGTCCTCAAGGTATGTCATTGTGTCGACCGTACCACTTCTGTCCTCAAGGTATGTCATTGTGTCGACCGTACCACTTCTGTCCTCAAGGTATGTCATTGTGTCGACCGTACCACTTCTGTCCTCAAGGTATGTCATTGTGTCGACCGTACCACTTCTGTCCTCAAGGTATGTCATTGTGTCGACCGTACCACTTCTGTCCTCAAGGTATGTCATTGTGTCGACCGTACCACTTCTGTCCTCAAGGTATGTCATTGTGTCGACCGTACCACTTCTGTCCTCAAGGTATGTCATTGTGTCGACCGTACCACTTCTGTCCTCAAGGTATGTCATTGTGTCCACCGTACCACTTCTGTCCTCAAGGTATGTCATTGTGTCCACCATACCACTTCTATCCTCAAGGTATGTCACTGTGTCCACTGTACCACTTCTGTCCTCAAAGTATCTCACTGTGTCCACTGTACCACTTCTGTCTTCAAGGTATATCATTGTGTCTACTCTTCAACTTCTATCCTCAAGGTATGTCACTGTGTCCACTGTACCACTTCTGTCCTCAAAGTATCTCACTGTGTCCACTGTACCACTTCTGTCCTCAAGGTATATCATTGTGTCCACCCTTCAACTTCTGTCCTTAAGGTATATCATTGTGTCCACCATACCACTTCTGTCCTTAAGATATGTCATTGTGTCCACCCTTCCACTACTGCCCTCAAGGTATGTCACTGTCCACCATACCACTTCTGTCCTCAAGATATGTCATTGTGTCCACCCTTCCACTACTGCCCTCAAGGTATGTCATTGTGTCCACCGTACCACTACTGTCCTCAAGGTAAGTCATTGTGTCCACCATACCACTTCTGTCCTCAAGGTAAGTCACTGTGTCCACCATACCACTTCTGTCGTCAAGGTATGTCACTGTGTCCACTGTACCACTTCTGTCATCAAAGTATGTCAGTGTCCACTGTACCACTTCTGTCCTCAAAGTATGTCAGTGTCCACTGTACCACTTCTGTCCTCAAAGTATGTCAGTGTCCACTGTACCACTTCTGTCCTCAAAGTATGTCAGTGTCCACTGTACCACTTCTGTCCTCAAAGTATGTCAGTGTCCACTGTACCACTTCTGTCCTCAAAGTATGTCAGTGTCCACAGTACCACTTCTGTCCTCAAAGTATGTCAGTGTCCACTGTACCACTTCTGTCCTCAAAGTATGTCAGTGTCCACTGTACCACTTCTGTCCTCAAAGTATCTCACTGTGTCCACTGTACCACTTCTGTCCTCAAAGTATGTCAGTGTCCACTGTACCACTTCTGTCCTCAAAGTATCTCACTGTGTCCACTGTACCACTTCTGTCCTCAAGATATGTCACTGTGTCCACTATACCACTTCTGTCCTCAAGGTATGTCATTGTGTCCACCGTACCACTTCTGTCCTCAAGGTATGTCATTGTGTCGACCGTACCACTTCTGTCCTCAAGGTATGTCATTGTGTCGACCGTACCACTTCTGTCCTCAAGGTATGTCATTGTGTCGACCGTACCACTTCTTTCCTCAAGGTATGTCATTGTGTCGACCGTACCACTTCTGTCCTCAAGGTATGTCACTGTGTCCACTGTACCACTTCTTTCCTCAAGATATGTCACTGGGTCCACTATACCACTTCTGTCCTCAAGGTATGTCATTGTGTCCACCGTACCACTTCTGTCCTCAAGGTATGTTATTGTGTCGACCGTACCACTTCTGTCCTCAAGGTATGTCATTGTGTCCACCGTACCACTTCTGTCCTCAAGGTATGTCATTGTGTCCACCGTACCACTTCTGTCCTCAAGGTATGTCATTGTGTCCACCGTACCACTTCTGTCCTCAAGGTATGTTATTGTGTCCACCGTACCACTTCTGTCCTCAAGGTATGTCATTGTGTCCACTATACCACTTCTGTCCTCAAGGTATGTCATTGTGTCCACCGTACCACTTCTGTCCTCAAGGTATGTCATTGTGTCCACCGTACCACTTCTGTCCTCAGGTATGTCATTGTGTCGACCGTACCACTTCTGTCCTCAAGGTATGTCATTGTGTCCACCGTACCACTTCTGTCCTCAAGGTATGTTATTGTGTCGACCGTACCACTTCTGTCCTCAAGGTATGTCATTGTGTCCACTATACCACTTCTGTCCTCAAGGTATGTCATTGTGTCCACCGTACCACTTCTGTCCTCAAGGTATGTTATTGTGTCGACCGTACCACTTCTGTCCTCAAGGTATGTCATTGTGTCGACCGTACCACTTCTGTCCTCAAGGTATGTCATTGTGTCCACTATACCACTTCTGTCCTCAAGGTATATCATTGTGTCGACCGTACCACTTCTGTCCTCAAGGTATGTCATTGTGTCGACCGTACCACTTCTTTCCTCAAGGTATGTCATTGTGTCGACTGTACCACTTCTGTCCTCAAGGTATGTCACTGTGTCCACTGTACCACTTCTTTCCTCAAGATATGTCACTGTGTCCACCCTTCCACTACTGCCCTCAAGTGATTCATTTGCAATCCTATATAGCTGTTTGGTAGTAATGCTTAAATATGAATAAATGTTGTTATCCAGATTTGGACATTTTCGGTTAATTTGGCCAAACGCCAGCCTGCCCTCCCTTACAAAAATGGGACACCGTATACCTATGCTGGCTCCAACCAATGGGAAGGTGTAAGGTCACATAGTTTCATCCACTTCACGGGTTCAGTTATCCCAGGTTTCGTGTACCTCAGGCTCAGGTGATACCGAGATAGCTTAACTGACAGCAAGCGTGGAGTACGGCCCTGTTAAGTAGTCCTATATTGATTTTATTTTCATAAATACATGTACAATATATGCAGGATATTATTATTTATGTTATTTCATGTTATTTGTAGGTACTGCGTATCCTAAACCTTGTGAAAATGGAACTTTCACATACGACAACATGACCAATCTACGAACAAGTGCAGACTGTCTACCTTGTGTATCTGGCCAGTATTGCAGGTGAGAGCATTTTGTTTATCGAGTTATTTGATTTTATTCAGCAACCCCTGCAATTAAGAAAAGGTCCACGGCAAAAAACATGCCTTTAAAAAAAATTCTAATATAGGCCATAGCAAAAAAAAGTGCAAAGAGAATGAAAAACTCCACGGCATTGCCGATTGTCTTGGGCATTTGCAGGGGTTGATCAAAGCTGTGTCCATGACAGAGGTTAGTAACTTAATCCTACTGGTATACAGCATGCACTTTCACACATACAGGACAGCACTTACCAGAGATTTGATATACCACAGAACTGGTATTGTCTACTGAGCTATCTCTCTCGCTCCCCATCACTTCCCTGAAACTACCGGTAGTTAAAGGACAGTTACGTTTAGCTTCATTACATGTAAGCATGTAATTTATATGGCATCAATATTGTAATATCTTAAATTAAGGGAACAATTAATTAGTCCCATCATTTCTTTTAATTTCTTAAATGGCTCCCCATAATCTAAATTAGGAGATTACGTAATTACTCCCCTCATTTCTTTTAATTTCTTAAATGGCTCCCCATATTCTAAATTAGGAGATTACGTAATTACTCCCCTCATTTCTTTTTATGTGGGGGAATGTAGCCCAGTGGTAAACCGCTCGCTTGACGTGTGGTCGCTCTGTGATTGATCCCCATTGGGGAGCCATTGTGCTATTTCTTGTTCTAGCCAGTACACCATATCAAAGACTGTGGTATGTGCTGTTCTGTCTGTGGGTTGGTGCATATAAAAGATCCCTTACTACAAATGGAAAAATGTAGCAGGTTTTCTCTCTAAGACTATATATCAAAATTATCAAATGTTTCAACTCAATAAATCAGTGTGCTCTAGTGGTGTAGTTAAACAACACAAACTTTAATTTCTTTTCATGGCGAAGTCTGGATATGACAGCACGTAAACTTCCTTTGATATGACATGGCAATTACTGGCACTGGAAACAACTTCCTAAGGATTCATTAAAATAGAACAATCCTAAAACTCATTTTATATCAGCTGAGCACTCTAACACATAACTACATTCCACCAGTATTGGTATTTTGAGGGTGATTTACCTCGGTATCGGTATGGTAATCGGTATTGATACAATACTGATACCGATATCGAGCGATATTTACGGTATACTCGGCTTTAAATGTATGGCTGAGTAAGTCTCACCCGCTAATTTCATCTAAATAAAATTAAATTCCATACGCAAGGCCATCATCTCTCTCTTCATTTCAGCTATTTTTATTTGTCAGGTATATTGTTAGTGCTTTACTAAATGGTGTAAAACACTCAAAATATTGGTGTTTTGAGATTTGCTCGGTACAGTAAATCGGTATTGCCATGATACCGATACCGAACAGTATATACAGTATACCATCCAACTCTAATAATAGGAAATCTTTGTCTGGGCCACATCTTTCTTATCAATTGATGAAGGATCATCAAATCCTGCCTCTCCAGTACTCTTCTTTTTTCTTTTTTTTTGATTACATTAAACCTGAACACATATTTTCTTTATGGATTCCAGGAATGGCCAGGTCTATGGGAACTGTTCAGCGGGTTTCTTCTGTAAGTCTGGCTCTAAGGAAGACATGCCAAACAGCACGGTGGACTTTGACACGTGCATTGCCAACACTGTGTGTGCTGGATTCTGTCCCCGTGGGTACTACTGCCCGACCGGGGTGGAGCTGCCGGTGCCCTGCCCAGATGACACGTATCGAGACACAGTTGGAGCGGCTCAAGAAAATGACTGTAGTAACTGTCCTGCCGGTTCCCTGTGTCCTGAAGGTTTGTATTTTAACATAAGGCTGGTAGTTACAGGGTTCGCAGCCTGTTACCGGTTCTTAACCAGAGCGTGTTTTAATGACTCAGTGTAATGGTTAACTCTGGTTAACGATCTTAATAGATCTGTTTGTGAAGACAACACTTCAAACATGACACTTGCATGTACAACACTTTTATTACAGAAATACCCGAAAGACCAAACTAAAGGTCTCACACCACAATAAACATATTCACTAGCAGGTCTCACTCAACAATTAAAAGTCAATACATAACGCACTACACACTCTTTTCTCTCACTAACCACTAACAACTAATCCACTGTCCTGGACAGACAGCCCAGATAGCTGAGGTGTGTGCCCAGGACAGCGTGCTTTAACCTTAATTGGATATGAACACAAAAATAACTTGAAATTAATGAATGCTGGCAGCAATTGCTTCCTGAGCAAATGCCGTCATGATTTGTTTATTTCAGTCCAAATTTAGATTAGTGTCTCTTCACTCAAAATTAAATAATTAAAATCATTATAACCCTAGCAAAATATTTAAAATAATTTTGCCAGTGACAGCGATTAGGGTATTTATCTTTTTTCCCCCAGATTTTTTGCAGAAAGCAAAGAGTTAGTGTGTTGAGCTGTTACGAGCTGTTGCATAAATGTATGTACAAAAGAGTACATTTGAAAATTAATTTTGCTTAATGAATCCTTTATTTTTCACACAACTGAAAATTTGTATCTATTAGATTGGTTGTTTGTTGTTTGTCTGTCTGCTTGAACCTGTTCTGGGTTGGGGGCTTGCTATACCAGTGGTAAAGCACTCACTCAATGCACGGTCGGTTTGTGATCGATCCCCTCAGATGGGCCCATTGGGCTATTTGTCGTTCCAGCCAGTGCACCACAACTGGTATATCAAAGGCCATGGTATGTACTATCTTGTCTGTGTGATGGTGCATATAAAAGATCCCTTGCGAGAGGTCAGGTTAAGTATTTAAGAATAAGAGAAAATGATCAAAGTTTTCTTCATACTTTTATTTTTCAAGGGATAATATTCTTATATATGTTATTATTATATTATTATTACATATTTACACCATTTCTTTTTGTTTTAGGATCAGCTGACCCAATTCCTTGTCCAACTGGTCAGTACTGTCTCCTTGGCAACGGCACAACACCGTGTCCACGCCTGACGTACCGAGACATTCCAGGAGCAGCAGGAATCAGTGATTGTTTTCCTTGTGTGGCAGGATTCTGGTGTAACCATACAGGCAAGATTGTGGGGATTTTTGTACTTTTACTGGATGGGATAACATATTAATGTGCCTATATCCAATTAAGTTTCAAGCACATCTCTCTCGGGCACAATCTGTGACTTCGCCAGTCACTGGGTCCAGGACAAAAGGGGGTGGGGGTAGAGTTGCAAATGGGCAGAATTTTTAAAATAGCAATTAGAGAAAAAGTTAATAGCATTTTTTAAAAGTTAAATAAAAAGTTAACAAGCCAAAAAAAAGAAAAAAGAATTGACTGCCCAGCAGAAAACTCCATTTCGTTGACAAAAACTTTTACTGTTTATATTAGTATTTCGATTGGTTTAACTCACTTTAAATTTGTAATTGTTAAAGCAGAGTCCCCACACTATGATTGTTTTACAAAAAGGTATAATTTTATTATATGTTTACAGGAATGAATAACTACACAAACATCCCGTGTCCGCCTGGCTACTTCTGTCTGGAGGGAGACGAACCGAGACTGTGTCCCGCGGGACGGATGAAAGACGTCCCTGGAGCTGCATCGGTCACTGACTGTCCACTGTGTCGACCAGGCTACTTCTGTCCCAACGACACGGAAAACACCCAGGGCATCCCGTGCCGGGAGAAATTTGAATGTCGTCAGGGAGCGTCGATGGAAATAGACTGCATGCCGGGATACTTCTGCAACGGGACGACCGGTTCTCCACCCATCTGCTGGGGCGGGTACTACTGTCCAAACGCCACCGACACGCCAATACCGTGCGAGTATCCATTCTACTGTCCCGAGGGCAGCAACATGACCTTGACCTGTCCTCTCGGCCACATGGCCAACAACGACAGCGGGATCCGTGACAGCTTTGCCAAGAACTGTCGGATCTGTCCCGCCGGTTACTATGGCAACCACACGTCACGTCTGCAGTGCTACCTGTGTCCTGCAGGCTACTACTGTCCCGAGGGAACGGGCCACGGCAACTCGAACCCTTGTCCGATCGGCTCCTACTGTCCGCAGGGTTCTGGATCTCCGATGCCGTGTCCTCGAGGAATGTACGGCAAGAAGGTCCGCGCCCACCAGTATGGGGACTGCGCCCCGTGTCCCGAGCAGTACTACAATGACCTGCTGGGGCAGAAAGCCTGTCGGCCGTGTGGCAGCTCCTCCACAGCTCCCATCGGTAGCGCCATCTGCTACTGTAAAGGGCTGTACAGGACTTTCCAGAAGTCAGATGGCGCCTGCATCTGTTGGGGTGGCTACCACTACTACAATGAGATCGACAAGGCCAGCTCGCAGGGAAATGGAGAAGAAAACTGCCAGCAGCTGGTGGATATTCGCTGTTCTCAAAGCGAGGTTCGGATTGCCAATTCTCGGACATGTATCGTACCTACGGAATATGACTGCTCAAAGGCCTGTCCTGTGTCTGGCGGTAGTCTGGATATTGATGCTGGAAGGTAAGAATGCTGTTATGTTATTTTTAAAATAGAAGGAAAAAACCCATAATTATAGCGGCCTTGTAATATATATTCTTCCGCAATATTAAACTTGTGCAATAAATAGGAAGCGAAAATAATGCATCTGTATAATTCTCGCAAGTGTTCGCACTTGATATATTTGTCACTTATTGAGTGTTTTTCTTGTTTAGTAAATACACAGAACCAAATATCAGTTGTTTTACCCATGTTGTTTGTTGCATATATATGAATATTATAAATCTTGTGTACTATGTGGTTCTGTATTTATTACATCCACTAATTATGATTATCAAAAGTTTAATTAAATAACACAACTTACTTTGTCTGGAAAGTGAGTAGACTTTTGTGGAATTGACTGAATGCTGAGCATCCTGGCTAGAGACATTAAGTCATTCAGGTGAACACAATAACTATTCATGCAAGATTTTGTATTACACATGTTCAATAAAATATTTTTTTTATTGCCAAAATGGTCTTGATTACTATAATAAGATTAAATGCATATGTAATAAAATCATTTATCCTGTAACTTACCCATGATATCCATGTCATAAACCCATGTGATAATTTACTTTATTAACCCAGTTAATAATAGTATGCAAATTTGCAAGGTCTCTAGGTAATGGGTTGCTGGTGATGGGTCATTTGCTTACAAGCCAACAAGACCCGTGTACCTGAGCGTAACATTTTCAAAGATTTGTTTAAAATGCGTGACGTCAAACTAATCTGTGCTAATCATGATGACATCATATTATCAATGGCGGCGACTTTAGTACTGTGATTTACTAAAACATTAATTAAAATGTTATTTTAGAAGTAACTAGTGAACAGTATGTGTTCTCATACGTTTATGAGCTTCGACAAATACCGATTAACATAGACTCGGTTGATATTTTCCATATTAAAAAATACTCGTGACGAATCCTCTATGTTCTGTGTTATGGCTTGTTAGTGGTTTGTGTTATAAATGTATGAGAACACATATTGTTCACTAGTTACTTTTTATGGGTTTTGTTTTTGTTTTTTTAAACTTTAGTTAAGTATGTTCTATATTCAACTCAATAATGATGGCTTCATTGACAGATATGTCCTTATGTTAAAATGCCTTGTTGCAGGTGCCAGTGTTTTATCAACAAAGATGCGAATGAAATATGTGATGCAACATGTCGAGCAAACCAAATGCCGACCATCAAAACCGAACTGCTGTCTGATGGTTCTGTGCAAACAAGTATTTATGACCCAGTCACAGGAACAACATACACAGAGGTAAATAAATAATCTGTAATGAGTTAAGAAAGTATTTCTAACCCCTAGACATGCTCAGTAGTTACAGAGGTATATATGGCTAACACATTTCACATTGGCATTCAAGCTAACATTTAAAGAGGAAATAAAGTTGATTTAATGTCAGAATTAACAGAAAATTGGGTCGGGATTTAGCTCAATCAGTTGAGTGCTCGAGTTTTAGGATCGAACCACCTCAGTGGATCCATTCAACTGGTTGGGCTTTTTCTCATTCCAACCAGTGCCCCACATCTGGTCATGGTATGCGCCTTCCTGTGTCTGTGGAAAAGTGCATATAAAAGATCCCTGGCTGCATTAGGAAAAATGTAGCGGGATTTCCTCCAATGACTACGTGTCAGAATTACCAAATGTTTGACATCCAATAGCCGATGATGAATTAATCAATGTGCTCCAGTGGTGTCCTTAAACAAAACAAACTTTATTTAACAAAAAATTAACAGGGAGAAAGAGGCAGGTGTCACTCAAAATACACAATATATACTTTCTCATCATTAGCTTTTGCTTCCCATCTTTACATATTATACATCTATAGAATTTATAACACTGTGTGTCTTCTAGAACAGAATTTTTAGCTTTTGCTTCCCATCTTTACATATTATAATCTATAGAATTTATAACACTGTGTGTGTTCTAGAACTGAATTTTTAGCTTTTGCTTCCCATCTTTACATATTATACATCTATAGAATTTATAACACTGTGTGTCTTCTAGAACTGAATTTTTAGCTTTTGCTTCCCATCTTTACATATTATACATCTATAGAATTTATAACACTATGTGTGTTCTAGAACTTAATTTTTAGCTTTTGCTTCAAGAAAGAAAGAAGTCTTTTATTTAACGACGCATTCAACACATTTTTCGATTAGCAGCAAGGGATCTTTTAAATGCACCATCCCATAGACAGGGTAGTACATACCACAGCTTTTGATATACCAGTCGTGGTGCACTGGCTGGAAAGAGAAATAGCCCAGTGAGCCCACTGACGGGGATCGATCCCTCACCGACTGCGCACCGTGAGAGCACTTTACTACTGGGCTACGTCTCAACCCCACAAGATTAACATGTATGAAGCAAAATTTGCTTCACACTTCACAAAATTAATTTCAAGCCTTAATAATGCTTCCGATTGTAAGAAAATACTTGTATAGGTATTTCAAATGCAGATTCCAATGCAAAGTGAATTTTAGGTGAAGCAAATTACTTTTGCAAGGCCTGTAAATATCTAATCATATTTCAACCACAAGGATAGTGTACATTTAAGCATAAAACAGATTTTTATTCCTATCTAATTCAATCATGAAAGCATATATACACAATGTTGATAAACATTTTTAACTATTATATTATCTAAATCTAACTTCATAATTTTTATATTTGTCAGTCTAATGAATGACAGGGTAATACCTGAGTATTGTTTTGATTTGTTTTTTGTTTTCAAGAAATCTTCAAATATTATGTTATATTTAAATTTTCTTAATAAAAGATCTTCAATATTTATCTGATAAATAGATTTTTGTATTTTAGAAAATGTCCAATATTTATGGGGGGTTTTTTTATGGGTTGCTTATGTGATATTTATATTTTTGTAAACAAAATCGTTAAAATATATTTTATATTTATATATATAATTTTTTTTTAAATCTCATATTAACATGTAATATTAATATATATTTTCTGTTTTTAGAAAATGACGGACATTTACGGACCAAGTGAGATGACCGTAGGTCCGAAGGACACGATTGTGTTGAACATGTTCGACGGTCAGGTCGGAGCCTCTGTGTATTCAGATGCAAACCTCGCCAAAGATCTCTTCAGTAAGTCACAGTCAACTGTTTACAAAACACCATAGTCACAGTCAACTGTTTACAAAACACCATAGTCACAGTCAGCTGTTTACCAAACACCATAGTCACAGTCAGCTGTTTACCAAACACCATAGTCACAGTTAACTGTTTAGTCTACAAAACACGTTAGTCACAGTGAACTGTTTACAAAACACCATAGTTACAGTCAACTGTTTGCAGTCTACAAAACACCATAGTCACAGTCAACTGTTTACAAAACACCATAGTTACAGTCAACTGTTTGCAGTCTACAAAACACCATTGTCACAGTCAACTGTTTACAAAACACCATAGTCATAGTCGGGGTGCACTGGCTGATGCCAGAAATCTATCGAACCAGAACCCACTCATGTTAAAGATCATTACTTTTCATTTCCTACTAATATCTACATTATTTTTCAGAAACCATCGATGAACTTCTTTCTGGAATTACCACCGGAAGACGACGTCTGCTAGCAACCACGACAGTTCCATCAAACCAGGTCCCGAACCCGCTCGTGTGTCTGGAGACGGACGAGCTCGTGTTGTTCAAGATCCTGCTGAACAGCACGGACCGGGCGAGCAGCCACTACCCCATCTACCAGAAGAACCACCTCTTCAACACCAACCCCAACTTCGACTTCGGTGCGTTCACACAGATGGCCAACCTGGTGGTGAACACCAACGTCACCATCACGACGTTCGCTCACGTCTTCACCGTCGGGGGGACGTACGTCTTCATAGATTCACAGGAACCTGACGTGTAAGTAGTCTGTGCTTGGCAAAAATAAAGCATCTGTTGTTAATATGGGACAGGATGTAGCCCAGTGGCAAAGCACTCGCTCGATGCACGGTCCGTCTGGGATCGATCCCTGTCGGTGGGCCCATTGGGCTATTTCTCGTTCCAGCCAGTGCACCATCCTACAGACAGGGTAGTACATACCACGACCTTTGATATACCAAAGAACCATTGCTTCTAATTTGAAAAGAGTAACACATGAAGTGGAGACGGCAGGTTTCCTCTCTCAATATCTGTGTGGTCCTTAACCATATGTCTGATGCCATATAACTGTAAATAAAATGTGTTGAGTTTTTAAATAAAACATTTCTTTCTTTTTTCTGTTGTTAATATACGTTTTTAAAGATGGATCCAAAGCAATAATAGTCTCCAACCAGTCCAACATGTCTCACATTTAGCTTTTAAGACCTTTTTTTTTTTGCAATGCCTCAAAATATTTAACTGAAATTTAATGTATAACTTTATTTAAGTTTAACTTCTGTGGTGATTTGCCCATTTTTAGTCTCCTGCCAGTCCATATGTCTATCTGTCTGTCTCTCCATCCATCTGTCTGTCCATCTGTCCGTCTTTTACAGACTTTCACAATGCCTCGATATATTGAACTGATATTTTGTGTATAATTTTATCTCGTAGAGTTACAGATTAAGTTTGATATTAAAGAGACTTTGCCCATTTTTGACAGAGTTATGGCCCTTGAACATGGGAGAAATAAACATTTGTTGGGCCTGGTAGGGAACAAGTATTGCTTTAGAATTCTTGTTAGTAATTTGGTGAAATTGGTCAAAATTCAAATATAACAAAATTGGGGTTATGTTTATTAAATTTTCAAAATAGTTTGGCGATTAATAATGATTATCAAGTTGTAAAAGATTGACATTACAGTGTTTTATAATTACAGAGACATGATCATCATAGTGTAATATATTGACACTACAGTGTTTTATGATTACAGAGATGTGATTATTGTGGTGAAACCCACAGGAGCCTCTTGCCCAGCTGGTGCATCTCGCATTCTGCCATCGACCACCACCAATCTCATCTCGCTGGGAGTCTACAAACAGACTGTGTCTAACGAGGTTCCCGACTGGGGACTCATCATCGGTAAGAAATCTAACAGTGGGTTCAGTAAGCCAGTCTTTGACTAAAATGATGTATGATACAGTACCTTATTTTGGGGTCAGTAAGCCAGTCTTTGACTAAAATGATGACTGATGCAGTACCTTATTTTGGGGTCAGTAAGCCAGTCTTTGACTAAAATGATGATTGATGCAGTACCTTATTTTGGGGTCAGTAAGCCAGTCTTTGGCTGAAATGATGTTTGATGCTGTACCTTATTTTGGGGTCAGTAAGCCAGTCTTTGACTGAAATGATGTTTGATGCAGTACCTTATTTTGGGGTCAGTAAGCCAGTCTTTGACTAAAATGATAACTGATGCAGTACCTTATTTTGGGGTCAGTAAGCCAGTCTTTGACTGAAATGATGTTTGATGCAGTACCTTATTTAACATGATTCTTGTTTTGTTTTTCGATTTGTGAAAACATCATTATTTGATGACAAAAAGCTGTGATTTTGGGCAGGTCCCACCGATGAAGCAGGATGTGGTCAACTTTTTCTGAGCACCTGTTATCATCTCTGTTTTCAGTGATTCATTAGTATAAGCTATTGTGACATTGTCAAAATGTCCCTCCAGCTTTGCATTTTGTTAAATGATGGTTTCAGGCCTGATTGCTAACTTCAGAGCTTGTGTTATATTGTTGTTTGTGATATAATGTGAGTTATATGAATGTTTCAGGCTGATTGCTTTCTTCGGAGCGTGTGTTGTGTTGTAATTAGAGTTATATGAATGTGTCAGGTCTAATTGCTTTCTTCGGAGTGTGTGTTGTGTTGTAATTAGAGTTATATCAAGTGATGTAATTAGAGTTATATGAATGTTTCAGGTCTAATTGCTTTCTTCGGAGCGTGTGTTGTGTTGTAATTAGAGTTATATGAATGTGTCAGGTCTAATTGCTTTCTTCGGAGCGTGTGTTGTGTTGTAATTAGAGTTATATGAAGTGATGTAATTAGAGTTATATGAATGTGTCAGGTCTAATTGCTTTCTTCGGAGCGTGTGTTGTGTTGTAATTAGAGTTATATGAATGTGTCAGGTCTAATTGCTTTCTTCGGAGCGTGTGTTGTGTTGTAATTAGAGTTATATGAATGTTTCAGGTTTGATTGCTTTCTTCGGAGCGTGTGTTGTGTTGTAATTAGAGTTATATGAATGTTTCAGGTCTAATTGCTTTCTTCGGAGCGTGTGTTGTGTTGTAATTAGAGTTATATGAATGTTTCAGGTCTAATTGCTTTCTTCGGAGCGTGTGTTGTGTTGTAATTAGAGTTATATGAAGTGATGTAATTAGAGTTATATGAATGTTTCAGGTCTAATTGCTTTCTTCGGAGCGTGTGTTGTGTTGTAATTAGAGTTATATGAAGTGATGTAATTAGAGTTATATGAATGTTTCAGGTCTAATTGCTTTCTTCGGAGCGTGTGTTGTGTTGTAATTAGAGTTATATGAAGTGATGTAATTAGAGTTATATGAATGTTTCAGGTTTGATTGCTTTCTTCAGAATCTGTGTTGTGATGTAATCAGAGTTATTTGAATGTTTCAGGTCTCATTGCTTTCTTCGGAGCCTGTGTTGTGTTGCTGGTTGTGGCGGTTCTTGTGTGGAAACCACGTGACTCCATCATCTACCCACTGAAACATTGGAAACCAGTCTATCGTCGTCTAGGAGTACCGCCCCCAGTCCCATCTTACATACGATACGATACAGACCACTGGCCTGACACACACAGGTATGTCAACATGGAATACCTCTTGAGTTCCTTTACAATGTTATTGACCACTGACCAGAACAGGTATGTCAACATGGAATACCTCTTGAGTTCCTTTACAATGTTATTGACCACTGACCTGAACAGGTATGTCAACATGGAATACCTCTTGAGTTCCTTTACAATGTTATTGACCACTGACCAGAACAGGTATGTCAACATGGAATACCTCTTGAGTTCCTTTACAATGTTATTGACCACTGACCAGAACAGGTATGGGGGTGGGACGTAGCCCAGTGGTAAAGCATTCGCTTGATGCACGGTCGGTTTGGGATTGATCTCTGTCAGTGGGCTATTTCTCATCCAGCTAGTGCACCACGACTGGTATATCAAAGGCTGTGGTATGTGTTATCCTGTCTGTGGGATGGTGCATATAAAAGATCCCTTGCTGCTAATCGAAAAGAGTAGCCCATAAAGTGGCGACAGCGAGTTTCCTCTCTCTATTATATCTATGTGGTCCTTAACCATATGTCCGCCGCCATATAACCATAATTAAAATGTTTTTAGTGCGTTGTTAAATAAAACATTTCCTTCCTTTGAACAGGTATGATCAATATGTAATACAATTTCAGTTTCACCTGGAATTACCTCCTGTTATATTAAAATGTTTTCTCACTAGTAATTTTTTATTTTAATAATGTTTTCAGCCATGGACTGGAAGGAATAGGAATCCGGTCAGATGGAGACGGTGCAGAGTCTGAGAAGGGAAAACTGATGGGTAAGAATTTTTAATTCTCAATTAACATTTCAGGTTTTTGTAAAAAACATTTGCATTTAGATATATGTTAAATTTCTTAGTTAAGTTTAAGTAAACCTTTTAGAAGTCTGTTATAATTTTGCATTTAGGTCAGTTAAAAAAAAAAAAAAATTATGTTTATGCCAGCTACTATAATAATTGTGCTTAAAACATGTGTGGGATCCTACGAAAAAGAGGATGAAATTTGTTTTGCAGAACTAAGGTAGTCAAAGACTCTTCCCTTTATGTCTGAAAATATACTCTTCAAAAAAAGTAGGGGAACTCTAATAAGAATGTACAATTGCCAAAATTGTAAGGTATATTGGCTGTGGGGAATGGTTATATGATAACAGTGAATTAATTGGGCAAACATTACAACTGGTAGTTCAGTATTACAGCAGGTTTTATGATCACCAAAGATCTTGAAGGATAATTGGGGTCAGAAGTGAAATTTGAAAGTTGACGTTTTTTTATCAGTAAATCGCAAATTCAAACAATAAAAATTACTTAAAACAAAACAATAACAACTGTATGATCAACAGAATGAAAACGATTAAAATGTTACCAGATAAGATAACTGTCATCACCTCAACAATATTATGTTACATTTTGTAGCGTTAGGTGACGACTTGGACTCATTCAACGTCCGCGTCCTGTATGACAAGCTGGAAGACCAGAACCTCCATCTTGCCTCCCAGTTGGCACGGCAACAGGAAGATCTTCAGGGATTCTACAACCGAATCTGTTCACAGAACGACGAACTCAAGAAACTTCTGGCCGACCTTGACCCTGCCAAACTGGAACAACTGGACAGAGCTCGGCGGCAGGGTGGCGGTATGGTGAGAGAGGGGCTGCTAGGGGCAGCAACTGGGGGAACCACTGTGGTGAATGCTAATATATCATACGGAGGAGCTGGACAGTTTAGAGGTGGAGGTGAGTGGGGTTTTTTGTGTGACATTA
This sequence comes from Gigantopelta aegis, assembly GCF_016097555.1. Taxonomy (NCBI): domain Eukaryota; kingdom Metazoa; phylum Mollusca; class Gastropoda; order Neomphalida; family Peltospiridae; genus Gigantopelta; species Gigantopelta aegis. The sequence continues at coordinate 42,742,900 of NC_054700.1, read as the reverse complement.
AATTACTGTTTTCATTGTTGAGGTCCTTAACCATATGTCTGACGCCATATAACCGTAAATAAAATGTGTTGAGTGCATTGCTAAATAAACCATTTCCTTCCTTCATTGTTAAGATTTACAGTGAAACCCGTCTTAAACCGCCACCAAAGGGAGTATTAAAAAATCAACACGTGGCAGCTAAATAATATGGGCCAGTTTATACTATGTTAGATGATTTAGGAGAATACAAATATGGCCTCTCAACACAGGTGGCTGCTTAATACAGGTCAATTTATACTATATTAGAAGATTTAGGAGAATACAGATATGGCCTTTCAACACAGGTGGCTGCTTAATACAGGTCAATTTATACTATATTGGAAGATTTAGGAGAATACAGATATGGCCTTTCAACACAGGTGGCTGCTTAATACAGGTCAATTTATACTATATTGGAAGATTTAGGAGAATACAGATATGGCCTCTCAACACAGATGGCTGCTTAACAGTGTATACTATATTAGAAAATTTGGGATAAACAAAATGTGGCCTTTTAATACAGGTGGCTGCTTAATAGAGGTCAGTGTATACTATATTAGATGATTTAGGAGAATGAAAATATGGCCTCTCAACACAGGTGGTAGCTAGAGCATGTTTGTACTTATTGTAGTCAAACTGGCTAATGCACTTATTTGTATTGCTGTTGAATTTCCTCCCTCATAAAATGCACCGTACTATATTTCCAACTCACCTAAATGTTTATGTTTATGTATTGTGTAGCTACTTGTTTTAAGAGCTTGCTTTACTGTTCTTCGACATAATCTAATAGAGAAAGAGTCACTCTAACTTGTCAAAAAGGGCTTTGGTGTACATTTTTAAAGTGGGAACTTTATTTACATCCCCATATCCAGTGAAGGTTCAGGCACTCCCACCCCGTGTTTAGCCTCTGACTTCACCAGTGACTAATTCCGGGGCAGGAGGACATTTTTAAACAAAATTGTATAATTTACTTACATTTTTATAAAATACATAAAGTTAAATGAAACGGTTATGCACCAACTGAAACTCATATTGTAAATTGCTTTTCAAAGCTATTTTATTTGAAACACTATGTATTCAAAACATCATTGATTTTATTGATAATAAAACTGTTTAAAAATGTAGTCAAAGAAACCAAATTCTTTTCAGGAGGTGTAGGTCGCGAGGCTGAGTTAATGGCTGCACTACAGCTCTTGCTGAATAGACTGAACTCCGGAAACATTCCCATGAGCCCCGAAATGCTGGAGAGTCTAAGAAAGGGTGGAGCAGCGGGCCAGTCTAGTGACAACATCAATCAGTTGGGAACAGTGTCCGTACAGGTAGATTGACTTCTAGAAATACAGAATATGTTGTTGTGTGGGTGGGGGGTTGGTTTTTCCTCTCTTTTTTTCTCTTTTTGTTTTTGAATGGGAATGGCATCAATATATATTTTTTTGGCTATTGTTTTTTTTACTCTAAAAAAGTAGGTGATGTCAGGGAAATATATAATATATTAGTTAATCAAACTGATCATCACTTAATTTTTGCACTTACTATAGTTTGACACTCGACAGCCAATGTATTTTTTGTGCTGGGGTGTTGTAAAACCATTCATTCATTCATTCATTCATTCATTCATTCATTCATTCATTCATTCATTCATTCATTCATTCATTCATTCATTCATTCATTCATTCATTCATTCATCCATCCATCCATCCATCCATCCATTCATTCAATTATTCATTCATTTATTGGACTCGATACTGGGAGTTAACAAGTTCACATTCTGGTACTGGTTTCCACTCAGATGTGAGTTTTAACCACAATACCACTAAATGTGAGTAAAACCACAAAAAAGTAACCAATAACCCATTCTGGACAGACAGCCAAAATAACTGAGGTGTATGCTCCCAGGACAGATTGTTTGAGTCTCAGTTTGAATTAGGCAGGAAAAAATCAAGTTAAAATGAAAAATATTTCATTTTGTCCAGGCATTCCTCATTTAACTCACTGGTGGCTAGCCATTTATGTTAGCTATCAGCAATCTGTTACTCATTAACCCACATTAGTGCAACAGTGAATTCTAGCTGTGACTATTTGCCTATTACTGTGTTCATTAGTGGACAGCAGACGGCAATTTTTTGCAATTATTGCTGCTATTACCTCGGCTTGTTCTTGTCTGACCTTTACAAAGTAAAAAAAAAAGCAAGATATAGGTATTACTTTTCTGACAGTAATGGCAGTGGTGACGGCATCAACTTATGCATTTACAGGGGTGTAGGCTGGGGGGGGGGTGTTTGGGGTTTTCGAACGAATCCCCCCACTGAAGCAAATGGTCGCTTTCAGAGCTAAAACATACAGTTTTATTCAAATGGAGTTTGTAGTGGTGCAAAAACAAAATAGAAAAAGTGTCCACTTGATTCATATTCGAAACCCCCTCCCCCCCCCAGGTCAAGATCACACTACGCCCCTGGTTTAAATTTAGTTTTTAGGTCAGTTTCTCACAAACTAAGTCAGAATTCTGAAGCATGTAATGGTTTCTGTTTCAGACCCAAGCTCAGGCCGAGGTGTTGAGGAGACACAATGGAGAGAAGATGCAGCTGGAGCGCGACCTTGAGAAGGACGAACAGGAAGCATTTGACCGTCTGCTCCAGGAGGAGGAGCAGAAGAGAAAGCAGGCGGCAGACGCACTGGCCCAGTCTCTGGCTGTCAAACTTCAGGGTCAGTTAGCAGACTGGTTTATTGCTCAGACTGTGCTGGGATAATTATGTTGATAGATATATAGAGTGAAACCTCTCAAAACCGGACACTCTGTAACCCGGAATTCCCTCCAAACCGGACATTTTTACGGCCCACTTTTAAAAAAATATATGTACAGAAGAGAATCTCTATAAACCAGATACCTATTAGTACTGGACGTTTTGTGTAGTCCTTAGGGTGTCCAGTTTAGAGGAGTTTCACTGTACTGTAATATTATGTTTAAAATTATACGGTCTTGTTCTTATCTTAAAGAGGGTTTTGAGGGAATTCCAGTTTACAAAAGGTCTGGTTTTGAGGGTTTTCGCCATAATAAAAACAAAATTGATTATGATGATGTAATAATGGTAAGAATCACTATTTAATAAATAAAAAAATACATTTGTGCATTCAGTTATATTGTATGATTGGGTGTCATTAAACATTTGTTCATTTGTTTGTTTGTTAATTCAATTGTTTTTGGTTTGTTCAATCATTGTTAATTCAATCATGCATCCATTCTTCCATCCATTCAGTTGTAACATCTTCCAGTAGTAGCACCACACACCTACATATGCATAAGGGCAGGACGTAGCTCAGTGGTACAGCGCTCGCCTGATGCACGATTGATCAAGGATCGATTCGCGTCGGTAGGCCCATTGGGCTATTTCTCGTTCCAGCCAGTGCTTCACAACTGGTGTAACAAAGGCCGTGGTATGTACTAGCCTGTCTGTGAGATGGTGCATATAAAAGATCCCTTGCTGCTAATTGAAAAAGAGTAGCCCATGATGTGGTGACAGCAGGTTTCCTCTCTCAATATCTGTGCCATATAACAGTAAATAAAATGTGTTGAGTGCATTGTTAAATAAAACATTTCCTTTCTTCTGACCTTGCAGGTGACCTTAAAGACTCTGAAGTGAAGGAGATACTTGAGGACCATGAGAAGAAGCTGGAAGCTGCAATGCTTTCCCAGTACCATGACAAGGAAAGACAACTGGACGCTCTCCGCAGAAAACTGGAAGAAAGACGTCGCAATCGGGAAAATCAGCTCAGAGAGAAACAACAAAGGGAGGTAAATATTTCTGCATGATATAATAATGGTAAGAATCACTATTTAATAAAAAAATAAATACTTGTGCACTCAAGGTTCAAAATTTCTTTTATGGAGTCTGAAGCAATCTTTGCTAGAAATTGAAAAGCTGGGCCCAGATTTACGAAGCTATTTTAGTACTTTGTTATCGTAAAAACATCATCGACTATAACATCACTACTACATGTGTTAAAGATTATGATGGTTTTATGATATCGTAGCACTAAGGTAGCATCGAAAATCTGTAGTCGGTTCTAGAAATTTGTCTCAAAATTAGACATGTAGTGCAACCTTTTTTTAATAGCAAACTGGAAGACTTGAGAAAAATGTGGATAAAAGCATAAGATTTATATTATATTTTCTGAAATTGAAGAATTCTGGAAATATCTCAAATACTGTTAAAATTAAGATGGAATGCTTATGACATTGATTATTAGAATTTGCTGCCTGCCTCTATCAGTTCCAGGCATTGTTAACTTAAAATAAACAAGGTTGAATTTTGAGTCTTGTTTACTCGGTTTCCGACGTCGTGCTAAGTGTACGTCTTTGTGTATCATATTAAGACATGAATTTTGTTTGTTTTAGGCTGAACAAGCTGGCCTCCCACCACCGGTACAAGGTGTCGACGACACAGAAATACGCGTGAAGACCGAACAGGAAGTGCTAGATGCACTGACCTCGGAAGAGGTTGCTGGGCTGACCCAGGCCGAGTCGACAACAAACAAGAACATTTCAGACAAACTGCGCAAAAAACTGTCGAAAAGACTGAAAAACCATGTGGTATGTAGAGAGATAATTAACTGCAATAGCTAGAACATATATAGATCACACAGAATTACACAAACATTCATTAGTACATGCATACACACAGACAGACAGACAGACACACAGACAGACACACAGACAGACACACAGACAAACACACAGAGACAGACAGACACGCATACACAGAGACAGACACACAGACGCACACACACACATACTGACAGACACACACACACATACTGACACACACAGACACAAACACACATACACACACACACAGACAGACACACATGCACACACACAGACAGAGACAGACACACACACACACAGACAGACACTGTCTCAGTTTATTAGTCCCCTAACCTATTTGTGGGATGGTGCATATAAAAGATCCCTTACTACTAATGAAAAAATGTAGTGGGTTTCCTCTAAGACTATATGTAAAATTACCAAATGTTTGACATCCAATAGCTGATGATTAATAAATCAATGTGCTCTACCGGTGTTATTAAACAAAATAAACTTAACTATTAAATTTTTATACACACACACACACATGCATGCACATACACATACACACGTATATGTGTGTGTGTGTATGTGTGCCAGGACATCCATAGGCAAATATTTGACATTTTGTTTGACATACCAACATGTTTTAAAAAAAGTTTACTTCTCTTCAGGAAACTCTTGGCAGTCAGAACCTTCTGAACAAGAACCAGGTTGAGAGTTTCATGAAGAAACAGCAGGAGCTGGAAGGCGCAATTGGCAAAAAGATGGCCGCCCACCGCGAACAGCAGCAGGAGAGACTGAGAACCAAGATGGAGGAGAGACGACAGAAGAAACTGAATTCACTGCGAGACAAGCAGGAGAAAGAGATGAGTGAGGTACACAGGGAACGTGTTATAGGATATCTTATGCAGTGAAACCCCTCTAAACCGGACACTTTAGTAAACCTGACCTTTCGGTAAACCGGACACTTCAGTAAACCAGAATTCCCTCAATACTGGACATTGTTTCTACTATCGCAATTTAAATATCAGTATAAAACAGAACCTCTCTAAAGCGGATACTGATTTTTTTTTTTACTTGGTTCCATGGGTGTTTGGTTTATTATTTCTTTAATGTTTTTTTATATTTTTTTCATCATTTTTTTGGTTTTGTTACTTTCCTTTACTGGTGTATCAGAAAATATCACATTAGGACATCTTATTGTATGCCTGATTGGTCTACAACTAGTGACTTCTTTATGTCAACATGGTTTAAATAAAAAAGATTGTTGGTACATGATTATAAAAACGGCCTCCTCCCTGCCCCAGTGATATATTCTGTACCCTTAACCCTCCTCTGCACCAGAAAAAAAAAATCTTATTTATTACAGAAAATTGTAATCTATTATTTATCTTTTTATTTCATCTTTAATAAATGATATATAATTATTTCTTTGATATCCCATTCAACCTGCCACTCTATGCTTTTGCATTAACTAGAGTCACAGGACCGATGTTTAACAAGTGCACATTTTATATCTCGCCAGGTAATTACCTTCTACATTACCAATATATTTTATTATCATGAAATAAAATGTTTAAAAATCTATTCATCATCTATATTATTTCTCAGATGTCGGCCAAACTGATTCAAGGAGGCCACACAGATGACCTTGAGAGGATGAAGGCCGCTCTGGAACAGAAACATGAGCGTGAAAAGGAAGCGGTGGAGGCGGAGATGGACGTGCGACAGAATGAGCAGGTCCGACAGATGACCCAGGGACTGGACGATGAGTACACTGCACAGGTCAAAGACGGTCACCGAAACCTGCTCAAAAACGTACGCGGTCACTAACTGCTGCTGGCGGCAACATTTAGTTTTTATCAGTATTAAATATTCAGTCATTAAATTTCCATTACATTCATTACTTACAATTTAATGTCATCCCATTGGTCCAGTTGTAGCTCTTATATTTTTAACCGATAAAACCACGAAGAATAAAATACAAAAAAAACTAAAACCCACCTACTCCCACACAATGTGATAAGCATCTGTTAGAACGAAAGTTCTTAGATTTCATCTCAGTAATATCATGAAGCATTATTTTGCTAATTTACAGTACATTCATTTATTCATTTATTTGTAAGTTTGTTAAAGGGACTGTCCTGAGTTTTCAGCAATTGTAAGATGTTTGCAACAACAGAGCCTTGTTGGCGACTACCATTTCATACTAAATACATTTTCTTATTCCGAATACCAGTGTCTGTATATCAGATGTGTTTGTGGTTGTATACTAATGTTTGTAAGACTCATTTTTTACTTAAATTCGTGATATATATTTTTTTCGTACGTACAGAATTATTGGGAGGTAAAATCCGTTTTGGGCTACTGCAAGCATTAGGACAACAACAAACAACAAAATTTGTATGTTACGTCATCGAGTAGGCTCTATTGGTCGGAAACATTCTACAATGGTTGTAAACTCAGGACAGTCCCTTTAAATGTTAATTTAATTTAATATTTTCATTTATAAATCAATTGATTAATTAATTTCTTCTCCTCAGCTGAATGGTGAGCTTGACCCCAGTGCTGCCCTGTCAGCCCAGAGATTGTTAGATGAGTACCGACGCGACCTTGAGATAATTGAACAGGAAAGCACTCAAGACAGAAACCGCCAGCTTGAAGACATACAGGTTGGTTTTCTTCATTATAATGTAAACAATTGTGCTTTGGATTCACTTCAGTTCCCTGAATATTTCATTTCATTTCAACTTATTTCCGTGCTTATATCCAATTAAGGTTTAAAGGCATACTGTCACGGATTTAAGGACTTTATTTCTCTAAAAATGGATAATAAATACAAATTACAATAATTGTTGGAAACCAAATCTAGCTATCGCATCACCTTAACTGAACCATGATGGAGTGAAATCCGTCATCCCTCTCTGCAATTTTAGTTTTTGAATTATGGACCATTGCCATAATTCAATTATTTTTACAAAAGGTCATTAATAAATGGAGTATGGTAGTTATGAAGATGGTTGAATAAAGTACCTTTAGGGACAAATCAAATTATTATTGTTCAGGTAATACTCTGTTAGACCATTAAATAGGTCAGTGGTCTGTGGCAATATGCCTTTAAGTATGCTGTCCTGGGCACACACCTCAGCTATCTGGGTTGTCTGACCAGAACAGTGGGTTAGTCGTTAGTTGTTAGTGACACAGAAGAGGGTGTAGTGGTCTTACACCTACCCACTGAGTCATTAAAACTTGCTTTGGGTGGGAGCGGGTACCGGGCTGCGAGCCCAGTACCTACCAGCCTTATGTCCGATGGCTTAACCATGACTCCACTGAGGCCGGTCCCCGAGTATTACATCATTCCCTCATAATGAAGGGCAGACCCAGAAACAAGGTGTGCAATGTTTTGCCCTCTTAGTCAGAATTATAATTAATACCATATTATAATCAAAGCTATATTTATAATTAATAATATATACTCGTGTAAAAAAGTTCCTGTGCACCAAATGATTGATACAGAATATAATTTACTTGAAATCTGGTTATAAAACTTTTAGTAACTGAACGTGTAATCACTCCCGTCGATATTCCAGTGGTGTCCTGTCAATTGCACGAACTATTCATACTTTGTGATCACACGTTGCATTATTAGCATTCTTGGTCACGTGCTCCTGTTTGACGTCATTTTTCTTATCATTGGACTTTAAAACTATTGTATGGATTCTCATCACTCAGACAAATATTTTTGTTGGTATCTGATCGTCGTCAGTGTGATGCCACGCCTCCCAGAAAATGGACTCCTTCAAATGATGGGTATGATTGAGGTTAGAACGGCACAAATGCTGATGCTAGTAATTTTGGTATTCATTGGTGTTCATCAGAACACAATACAATATCTGCGGAGATGTTCTCGACAGTTTAGGGGTACTAGGGATCTTCCATGTTTAGGGAGTCGACACGTGATGCCACGTCAGCAAATAGTTAGTATTAAGTGGGTGCACATATGGAATCATTTGGAAATGATACGTTTAACATCCTAATGCATATCTAAGTTAAGGCCAATCAGTGGAAGAACTGAACGCAACCGATTAGGTGATAACAAAGTACGACCATGACCGTACATCAGTACATTGTTCTTTTACATCATCACCGACGGCGCACCAAGCATTGTGTAGACAGTACTTCAGGTCCTACTGAAATTTTAATGATGCACAGAAACTTTTTCCCTTGAGTATATATATAATCAGTATTTATTAACATAATTAATTATAATTGATATATTTTTTAATTGATACAAAAATTTTGTTTTTAACCGCCCATCAGGCTAGAATTGCTGCCCGTAAAGCGAGGAAACTGAGAGACGCTCAGCGGAAGATGGAAGCAGACTCGGCTCAGAGATTTGTGGAGGAGCAGAGCAGGCAGATGAAACAGGCAGGATTTGGAACAGATGTGCCACCTGGTGGTGACCTTCAGCACATGCCACAGGTCAAATATGGAGAATCAGTGCAGGAACAAGCTCTGAAGAAGGAACAGGTATGATTTGAGATTTTACAATTTTGTAATTTGGAGATAAAATCTCTCTCTCTCAATCTCTCTCTCTCTCTCTCTCTCTCTCTCTCTCTCTCTCTCTCTCTCTCTCTCTCTCTCTCTCTCTCTCTCTCTCTCTCTCTCTCTCTCTCTCTTTGTCTCTGTGTCTCTCTCCCGTCTGTTTTTCTGTCCTCTCCTCCCTTTCCCTCTCTTTTTCTCTCTCTTTCTTTTTCTGGCTCTGTCTCTCTGCCCCTCCTCTCTCTTCTCCTAACTCTTTCTTTTGGTCTCATTGTCTGACTGTCAGGCATTTTTCTGTCTCTGTGTTTCTGTCTTTCTCAACCAAGTGTCAAACTAACATATATTAGACAATCAACTACCCCATAGTTTATTGAGGTATCATTAAAACCAAATCTTCCTCTCCTACTCTATTCTAGGAGCGTGCTAAGGAGGAGATGCGTAAACGACAGATCAAGGAGCGTGACCAGATGGTGTCCAGTCTGGACCAGGAGACGGTCAAGTCTGAGAAGGAACTCAAGAAACAGCTGGACGACGAGCAGGAGAGAACTCTTCAAGAAACAAGGAACAGACTCGCGGCAGAGGCGGCCGCACGTACTGACCTCAACAAAGACCAGCTGGCCGCGGTTAGTAGATCACAGTATTTATATTACTAGTTCCCTACTGGTCCAATGGAGGGGTCTATAGGTTTCATCTCCATCATTCTGCACATACTGACCTCAACAAAGACCAGCTGGCCGCGGTTAGTAGATCACAGTATTTATATTACTAGTTCCCTACTGGTCCAATGGAGGGGTCTATAGGTTTCATCTCCATCATTCTGCAAGTACTGACCTCAACAAAGACCAGCTGGCCACGGTTAGTAGATCACAGTATTTATATTATATAAATGGAATTAGATGGTTAGCTTTGGACGGGACGTAGCCCAGTGGTAAAGCCTTCGCTTGATGTGCAGTCGGTTGGTAATCAATCCCCGTCGGGGGCCCATTGGGCTATTTCTTGTTCCAGCCAGTGCACCACCACTGGTATATCAAAGGCTGTGGTATGAGCCATTCTTTCATATAAAAAATCCCTTGCAACTAATTGAAAAATGTAGCGGGTTTCCTCGCTAAGACTATGTCAGAATAACCAAATGTTTGACATCCAATAGCCGATGATTAATATATCATTGTGCTCTAGTGGTGCCATTAAACAAAACAAACTTCATATTTTAGATGGTGTGGTGTGCTTATGGGGAAAAGATAGTTGATGTTGGGTCTATATAACTGTGTTAAATACCTGAAATATGTTCAAGGATATGAGTTTTCAGATTTGTTCAGTTCAGCTTTGTGTAGATTTTATTTGATCAGAAATGCTTAAAAATTACTTTTATTTAAATGTGGTAGACGTTTTAAAGATCATTTCAGCTTTTTAAGTGAATGTCCCATCCCTATATGTTACCTAATTGTTATTAATAGTATATTTGGTTTGACATTCATTTTAAAAATGAAATGAGGTTTATTTCCTTCTCGAGTAGAAAAGCACCAATAATTTACCACAGGTCTCTGAGATTTGAAAATTGCGGGTTTCTGAGATTTAACTAATTACGGGTTATACAAAAACAAAATCCATTAACATGTTTCTTGTTTACTTAACCTATCATGACCATGTAAATGATGTCCTAAATTAATGCACAAACAAAAAATTAATTATATAAAACTAAACCTGTGCGAGCAATATACAAACTAAACTCATTTCTCAGAATTCTCAGACGCCTCTAACATACAGCAATTAACTTTCAACTATTTGTCTTTCCCAATTTCTTTAGCTGTTGGCTTCCCACCAGCAAGAACTGGATGACCTTGAAGAGCGGTTACACAGCAACCGCGTCCGTCAGACTCTCACCCTGAGAGACCAGCTGGCTCAGCGGAGAAAGCGCAGATTCGACAAACTGCGCCACAAGCAGGAGTCCGAGATGACCAGGGAGATGCTGGAGCAGCAGAAGGAACTTGAGGAAATAAGACTCAAACAGGTCTGGGATTCTCAGCAATTCTCATCACAGGAATTTTTCATTCTTACTTCACATGATCAATCCGATATCCTTCAGTGGCAGATCCAGAAAATTCCAGGGGTGGGGGGGGGGGGGGGTGGGGCAGTGATATGAGGGGGAATGCCAAGGAAACTTTGGGGGAGGTTTGGAGGGGAATCGTAAAAAAAAAAAAAATTGATATATTATAACTGTCACAAAATTTAGGGTGGGGCCCCCTAGATCTGCCTCTGTTCTATGTAATTAATATGATAATATCAAAATAGTAATGTGCTGCCATTAAGGTGAAACTGTAGTTTCCCCAAAAATCCTTGGCTTAAAATAGAAAGTACACAGAACACTCTTCATTGAAATTATATTGTTATTGAAATACCATGCACCAGCCAGTACATCTTTACATTACATAATAGCATCCATGCTAGCACATGGATACTTGGTGTCCAAGATGTGTTTTCAGATATGTAACCTGTATCTAATGCGATAAACTAATGTGAATAGGTTAATCTAGGCAACTCAAAGGTACTTCTAGCCTCATCAGAACAATTATGTCATTCATTTTCAGCAAATTTAAAAGTTTTAAGGCTAATAAACTTGATGTTTTCCTAACATCCTTGGATATTTCAGAATTTGTTGAATGTAATATTGTTTTTTGTTAAACCAGGCAAAGGAGGTTGAGAAGAAAGCTATAGAGGAAGGTATTAAAGAGAACGGACGCGAAGACACTGATAAAGTCGTCAAAGCTGTTCTGGCCAACAGACATGCACAGGTAAATCAGCAATATTAGACAGGGAACGGTTTTATGAAGCCTGTAATTCTTAAATGCTGGTGTTTAAGCATTTTTAAAACACTTTGTAAATTTGGCAATAGTAATATTAGTAAACAACAAAAGCTAAAACAAAATTAAGTAAAGTTTAGAAATTGAGTGTCTTGTAATTTTATTGAGCATAATTATATATTTGATTTAACATAAACATTATTTACAGAATTCTATATAAATTACTTTTAATTTCTTGTGCATTTGCTACTTGTGTATAATTATATATAGTTATCTTGAATGGAAACCTTGTTTTTGTTGTCATTTACGTATTTTAATTGGTTCCCTTTGGGTATTGATACTGGAAAGCATACTCTCCATAAAAAATTTATCATGTTATAATGTTGAATCACCATTATATACCAAACAACTATGATTTGAAAGGGGAAAGCAACAAAAGCATGACCAGAATAAAACATTAATTGAAAAGAAGTACAAATTGTGTGACTACAATCAGAATGAAGGAAGGAAGGAAATGTTTTATTTAACGACGTACTCGACATATTTTATTTATGGTTATATGGCATCAGACATATGGTTAAGGACCACACAGATATTGAGAGAGAAAACCTGCTGTCACCACTTCATGGGCTACTCTTTTCGATTAGCAGCAAGGGATCTTTTATATGCACCATCCCACAGACAGGAGAGTACATACCACAGCCTTTGTTACACCAATTGTGGAGCACTGGCTGGAATGAGAAATAGCCCAGTGGGCCCACCGACGGGATCGATCCTAGACCAACCGCGCATCAAGCGAATGCTTTACCACTGTGCTATGTCCTGCCCGTCCAGAATGAATGAATGGATGTTTAATGACACCCCAGCACAAAAATACTAATTGGCTATTGAGTGTCAGAACAGATACCCGTGACAAAATCGAAGACTTAATCCACTCATTGGTCTTCAGATCAAGTGGCTTTTGAAGGGTGGGATAGGGTTGGGTGAGGTGGGGGTGGACAGAATGCAATTAGGTGAGAGAGTATGATAGGTATTACAGAATGGGAACATTCTCGTACTTTCCCTAACTTTTTTACTTGCTCCCTTTGAGAGGAGGTTACTACAAGCTACTTTCAGAACACTTTTAAAAGTGCCCAAAATGTGGAAGTACTTTTATAAACCATTAAGTCGTTACATTTTAAAAATGTTTTATTCTACTTTTCTTACAGGAAATGAGAGATCTCGACAACCGTTACGCTGCTCTGAAGAAGGTAATGGTGGATGATGCAATGGCTAAACTTCACGACAAGTATGAAAATGAGCGTGACTCCATGTTGAAACGTCACCAGGATGAGCTGACAGCACTGCAGGTAACACACAGGATTCTGGCCAGGGATTTTCAAAGCTATCTTAGCGCCGCAAAATCATACAACCTTCATAGGCTTCGACATCATTGTAGCACACTCCATAGTCATGTTATAGCCTACTATGGTTTTACGAATTCGTAGCGCTAAGATAGCTTAGAAAATGTGGGACCAAATCTCGAACTTAAAGAATTTGTTATCTACAGCAATTTTGAAAGGTGTTTACCTTAGGCGAAATGTTCACCTATGGCAGTTTTGCCTGCAGTAATTGTAAACCAGTAATTTTTGCAACAAATAAAATCAAAATCAAAAATATAAATTATAACTTCGGCCAATAGCAATAAGCAATAATTATTATCCAGCACCAACAAACTCCCATCGGTACAGCCCCTGATCTATTTTAATTCATAACTTAGCTGTGTCAGTTGCCATCATTGTTTCTTTTAATTTTCGATCCATGAGGAATACAGTGAGTGATTTTATTGGCCATTGTGCCTAGTGATTAGTTCATTAGTATTAAAGCCGATAAATACTGGGAGCATATCAAGGGTAGACAACAATAACTGGGTATGTCCAAAGGAATAATAATAATAATAATAATAATTTTGATTTAAAGAAGGTGACACAATCAGTACAAATAGAGACTGATCTCCCATATGGCCGGCTCTAAGCTACATGTATATCAAACATTGTTTTCACCATTTAACTTCAGTTTCTGCATTTTATTGAAGGATAACATTGATGTCATCTAATCAGAAACAAGAGAAAGTTTGTACAGTGAAACCTGTCTAAACCATACCCTGAACAAACTGGAATCCTGTCAAAACTGGCAAGCCTCTATACACCAGATCCTGTCTAAATGGGATAAATATTAGGTCCAGTAGCGGATCCAGTAAATCCATTTAGGGGGGGCTCCAGTGACATGAGGTGGAATGCCAAGGAACTTTAGGGGAGGTTTGGAGGGGGATCGTAAAAAAAATGAAAATAAATATATAATAAAATTATAACTATCGCAAAATTTAGGGGGGGGGGGCCAGGCCCCTGGCTCCCCCCTAGATCTGACTCTGAGGTCTCCGGTGTGATCTGGTTTAGACAGGGTTTCACTGCGGTTATAAATGCTGAATTGTTGTTATTCAGAAGCTTGGCCTCAGCCCTCAGGAGTTTCAGGATCGCCGGACTGAATTGCTGAATCGTCAACACATGGAGCTGTCTGAGCTTGACCGACATCTGGCTAAAGAGGAGGGTGACATCAAGCGGGGGGCGCTCGCAGACTGGAATGTGGAGTATGCTAGAGCCAAACTCAACCTCAAGGAGAAACACTACATGGTAAACACGATGCCATTTTATAGTCATAGTATCAGCATTTTGTGGCAGAAAATTTGATAGTTTATCAGACAGAATTTATATGTGTGCAATACAATATTTAAAAAATGTAGTATAGCATGCAATCATAAATCCCCTCGGTCGGGATGTAGTTCAGTGGTTGAATGGTCCTTTGAGGTGTCATAGGATCAGTGCCTATGACTGGTATATTAATAGACAGAACCACATTCCAGTTGTTTTGCCATGTTATTTATTGCACAAGTTTATAGTGCGCAAGAATATTATACCATGAAACTGCATAGTGTTTGGGGGCAGGAGGTAGTCCAGTGGTAAAGTGCTCAATCGATGCACGGTTGGTCTGGGATCAATCCCTGTTGGTGGGCCCATTGGGCTATTTCTTGTTCCAGCCAGTGCACCACGACTGGTATATCAAAGGCCATGGTATGTTTCTTTTGACATGTTATTTATTGCACAAGTTTATAGTGCTCAAGAATATTATACCATGAAACTGCATAGTGTGAGTGATATAAATCTTGCACACTAGAAACGAGTGCAATAAAAAACATGGCAAAACAACTATGTGGTTCTGTATTTATTACATACAAACTTTCTATATTATGATTAACAAAAGTTTAATTAAATAACACAACTTACTTCTTCTGGAAAGTTAGTTGAATTTTATGAGCGTCCTGGCTAGGAACATGATGTCATTCCTGACTATAGGAACATGATGTCATTCCTGGCTATAGGAACATGATGTTATTTCTGGCTATAGGAACATGACGTGATTCATATGAATCTGCAGTGTAGATGATGATAAGAGACTGTTTTCCTTTTTACTGGATATGACATGATCTTGTTTCGACTACAGGAGTATGCTGATGCTCTGCGACACTTTGCGTCTGGTGAAGATGATGCTAAGCAGGCCGAGGTGGCCGCTGAAGAACTGGAAAACGTCAAACGTCAGCTGGAGCAGCAGCGGAAAGAACGGGAACTGGCACTGAAAAAAGAACAGGAAGGTAAATGTTACGATATCACGCACCACTCTAATATTGGATATTGTGCCCCAGACTAATGAGATTAAAACCATAAGTAAATTTATGGTAATTGAATCCTTAAAGAAAAGAAAGGGGACTGTATGATAAAACAATAAAAAAAAAAAAAAATGTCACAAACTGGGGATTAATTGTTAGTGGGGCGGGATGTATCCCAGTGGTAAAGTGCCCACTCATTGCGCGGTTAGTCTGGGATCGATCCCCGTCGGTGGGCCCATTGGGCTATTTCTCGTCACAGCCAGTGCACCACGACTGGTATATCAAAGGCTGTGGTATGTACTACCCTGTCTGTGGGATGGTACATATAAAAGATCCCTTGCTGTTAATTGAAAAGAGTAACCCATGAAGTGGGGATAGCGTTTTTCCTCCCTCAATATCTGTGTGGTCCTTAACCATATGTCCAACACCATATAACCGTAAATACAATGTGTTGAGTGCGTCGTTAAATAAAACATTTCCTTCCTTCCTTTAATTGTTAGTGGAAAAGAAATTTGGGTACTGGCCTTACACCTTCCCAATGAACCATTCAACCTTGTTGTGCATGAGAGCCTGTACTGGGATGCAAACCCTGTACCTACCAGCTCTAAAGCTAAATGCCTAACCACTGTGTGCCTGATCATAACATGATCTGGTTTCAGAATTTGAGAGAAGTGAAAAGGAGCGTGTTGATGCTGAGATGACTGGCTACATGAGAGAGCTTGAAGAGGAAACCCAGAGAGAGAAGGCAAAGCACGAGCGTAATGTGGACTCTCTCAACAAGAGGAAGGAGGAGCTGCTCAAAGAGAGGAAACAGAAACTCAAGGTACGTGGGTCACTGAAATTTGTCATTAAATAAAACTCATCTCCAATGCAGTTATGCAGTTTACCTCACAGAAACTGAAGGTACATGTATCACTGAAATTATTAATTAAAAAACCTTCCCCAAAAAATATTTTGTATTTATCCTCATCTTCAATGCAAAAAAACTGTAGTTATATCACAGAACATTGAAAGTATTTGTGTCAAATAAAAAAAACCCAAAAAACCCAATTATTAATTTAAAAAAAAACCTCATCTCCAATGCAATTATGTAGTTACCTTCCCCCAAAAATATTTTGTATTTATCACTCAAATTTAATTTTAATTATATTAGTATATCATGAAAACTGATAAGGAATTCATTAACACATCAGATTTCCAGTGCAGTTACAGTTTGTAGTTATCTCCCCTTATATATATTTTGTATTTGTTATGCAAGGGAAGCATTAAAAAAAAAAAAAAAAACCCAATCCAATTCATTCGGAGCATAACACCACACCACACGACACAACACAACACAAACAATACAACAACATAATATAACACAATGGAATACATGTTTATATATGTTTTGTTAACAAATAATACTTTAAAGTATTAGAAAAACAAACCCACAAAAATTAAAACGGGATATTTTAATACACTGAAAATCAAATTAGTGCTTAAATCTTATCTGTTAGTTTTATGCACTATTTATATCTATTATATTACCCGTGTATTTCTCAGGATGATATGGAGCGATTGAAGGGTGAAGGAGCGAGTGAGGATGACCAGCAGCGGCTGCTACAGCAGCACGAGAAGGACACGCAGCAGCTGGTGAACAAGATGGAGGCCGACCGGCTGCGCATGCACAGCAGTCTGCAGGAGAGACTGAAGAAACGCAAGGAGGCAAAGATGAAAGATAAGGAGAAGGAGCTGAAGGAAAACACAGAAGAACAGAGGAGGGAGTTGGAACACAGGCAGAACAGTGAGAGGGAACACCTCAAGGCTGATGAGGTAAACATCTTCTTTGGTGCTCTGACTTTTGTGTTTGTTTATGTTTGTTTGTCTTTGGTGCTGTGGTCATCTTTGGTGCTCTGACTTACGTGTTTCTTTGTCTTTGGTGTTATGGTCGGTCATCTTTGGTGCTCTGACTTATGTGTTTCTTTGTCTTTGGTGTTATGGTTGGTCATCTTTGGTGCTCTGACTTTTCTGTTTCTTTGTGTTTCTTTGTCTTTGGTGTTATGTCATCTTTGGTGCTCTGACATTTGTGGGGGGGGGGGGGGTCTTTGTTTGTCTTTGGTGTTATGGTCATCTTTTTGTGTTTTGACGTTTGTGTTTCCTAGTTTTGGTGTTTTTTTTTATGTCTTTGGTGTTATGGACACTCCTGCTACATTTTTTCCATCAGACACAATAATTTCCATGAGATTGCCTGATTAAGCATCAATCTCAACTGCTGATTTGGCCAGTCATTAAAACCTTGGAACAAATAAAGGATTCCATTGCATCCAAATTTATTATTTTCACAGATTCACTTTTGTGTCTTTACATAATATGAAGCCGGACCATCCCTTAATTGGAATGGTGATATGAAAGTGCATCTTTTTATCCATTGCCAATAAAGACATTGTAGTTTGTACTTCTTTGTTTTGAGTGTTTGTATGTCTTTGGTATTATGTGTCTCTTTGGTGTTCTGTTTCTTTGTTTTGAGTGTTAGTATGTCTGGTGTTACGTGTATCTTTGGTGTTCTGACTTTTTTGTTTCTTAGTTTTTTTATGTTATACATCTTAGGTTTCTGTGTTTGTATCTTTTATGTGCATCTTTGGTGTTAAGACTTTTTCGGGGGTTTTTATCTTTTGTGTTTGTACATCTTTGTTTTCCTCCTGTATTGTATTCTTTGGTGTTTCTACTTTGAGAGTCTGTATCTTTAGTGTTATCTGTTGGGTTTTTTTTACTTAACATTTCTGTATACATGTATATCTATGTTTGTTTCCTTTGTGTTTGAACAGCTTTTGTTTTACTTTTGTGTTTCTGTCTTGTGTTTTTGTCAGTTGATAATGTTTTAATTTTGTGTTTTTCTTGTCTTTTGTTCTATGTTGTTGTTTTTTATGTATTTTTTTGCAAGGCATAAACAAAAGTTGTCAGATATTTTATGTGCTTATGTTTATAAATTTAATGATATTTTCAGTCTTCCAAGCTTCTTTTTTGTGTGCTTAAAATCTGATATTACTAAAGGAATTGATGATGAAATCATGATAACAAAACAAACTAATTTTTATTTTATTTAACGACATCACTAAAGCATATTGATTTCATGATAGACATGGAAATATCTTGTTTTAAAAATGTTTAATGCACTCAGACTGATGTCAGAATTCCATATTTCATGATTGAGATGGAAATAACTTGTTTTGCAAATGTGTAATGTACTGAAAGTGAAATATGATAACAGAATTCCATACCTGCTATACAAACCAATAACCCAGTAACCCATTGTTTCAGATGCTGACACTAAACGAGGCTCTGAACATTGACCAGCTGTTCAGTGAGAGACCAGACCCAGCGGGGCGGTCATCACGCGTGGGAGACATCGAACAACCTCCCGTCCCGGACCAGACAGAGTTACCTCCCTCATACACAATGGCCGCCCCACTCAACGAGTCCGAGCTAATGGCGTTGCTGGTGGCGTCGCCACTCTACCAGAAACTGGAGCAGATGAAGACAACTCTTGCTGACGGAGTCACCAAAGCAGGCTCCAGGACCGCCTCTGGTGAGATTGGGTTTGTTATACACCTTTTGGAAAGAACACCGTGTGGTACTTGTGGTATCACACAGTAATATTTCACAGAATTATGTTGGTATTTGATTAGAAAAACAAGCTCTAGGCTTGTCATAAACATAGCCTATACTAGTAGATTATGATTTATGACATCATGCATGTAATAGCTAAATTAGAAAAATAGCTCATTTGACCTCTAGGTCATTGTACAATGGAGCTGAAATAACGGAAATAATAGTTTCCCCCTTAATTTTTATGGAATGCAGGATAAAAAATTATAACTAGTTAATGGCGTAGGATATCGGCTTTATCCTGTTCAGGCCGAATGGGAAATGTTGGAAAGAACACTGTGATATTAGTGGTATCACACATTAATAGTCCACATATGTTGGTATTTGATTTAAAGACATCTGATTGGCTGCTTATTGAGAATGACCCAGATGTCAGAGACAAACTGTCCACCAAAATTAACACTACAGAAAGTGATTGCTTTCGGTGGTGTATAAGTTAAATATACAAGTGTGTCCACTTTAAATAAGTTATAGTTTTTAAAAGATGAGAAAAAACCCCACACTACCAACTCAGTTTCGCTTTATTAAAAATGATATCTAATAGCTACTCCTGTAGTCTTTTTCTCTGTATATAATACACACCAAGATTAGAATCTATTTTAAATGGTGAGATGTATACTGCATATATAACATATAGCATGTAACATTAGTGAAATAACACTTGTATGCCTGTGCTTGAAAGACTAATTTATCTTTGATATTTAATTTTATCTGTCATACAGGTGACCCAACTATTGATGCCAAAGATGCCGAATGGACCAAAGACACCCAGCTAGAACCAGTGGACCTCAATAAAGTGAATGCTAGAACATTCGTTGTGTACAAATTTGGCGTGTTTGTGTCAGATCTTGTGGCGTCCCACTGCCGCCACCACCCAATCACCATCCTCCTGGCAGACAAGATTCCGCCCAACAACAACCTCAGCCAAAACCTCTACCGCAACTCCTTCCATTTCGATGCCAACAACCGCATCCTGTACGTGCGAACAGCGCGCCTCGACGCAGTGGGAGAATTCGTCCTGGTCCTCGTTCACTGCATGGCTCATATTAAATCTGGTAAGATCGGTTTCTTTAACTCTTCCAGTGATTATTGTTTCATGGAAATTAAATACTACATTGTCAAATTATTTCAGTGATTATAGTGATGAAATACTAGACTTTGAAATATAAGTAAAAGTTTTAAAATAAAAGTGTAGCCAGATGTTTATATTTGTGATATATGCAGTAGTATTGTGTATATGATAGCATGTTAAACTGTACTTTTTCTGTTAGATGTTGGAGCAGACCAACAAGTTAATTTGACATCCAATCATCCATCCATCCATCTATCCATCCATCCCATCCATCCATTCTATCCATCCATCCATCCATCCATTCTATCCATCCATCCATCCATCCATCCATCCATCCATCCATCCAATCATCCATCAGTTCATCCATCCATCCATCCATCAATTCATCCATTCATCCATCCATCCATCCATCCATCCATCCAAACATCCATCCATTCATCCATCCATCCTTGCTCCCACCCATTCATCCATCCATCCCTCCATCCATCCACCCATTCATCCATCCATCCATCCATCCATCCATCCATCCATACATATACCGGCCTCGGTGGCGTCGTGGCAGGTCATCGGTCTACAGGCTGGTAGGTACTGGGTTCGGATCCCAGTCGAGGCATGGGATTTTTAATCCAGATACCGACTCCAAACCCTGAGTGAGTGCTCCGCAAGGCTTAATGGGTAGGTGTAAACCACTTGCACCGACCAGTGATCCATAACTGGTTCAACAAAGGCCATGGTTTGTGCTATCCTGCCTGTGGGAAGCGCAAATAAAAGATCCCTTGCTGCCTGTCGTAAAAGAGTAGCCTATGTGGCGACAGCGGGTTTCCTCTGAAAAACAGTGTCAGAATGACCATATGTTTGACGTCCAATAGCCGATGATAAGATAAAAAATCAATGTGCTCTAGCGGCGTCGTTAAATAAAACAAAACTTCTTCTTCTTCTTCCATCCATACATACATACATATCCATCCATCCATCCATCCATCCATCCATATACTGGCGGCGTGGTTATACCGACTCCAAACCCTGAGTGAGTGCTCCGCAAGGCTCAATGGGTAGGTGTAAACCACTTGCACTGACCATGGTTTGTGCTATCCTGCCTGTGGAAAGTGCAAATAAATGATCCCTTTCTGCCTGTCGTAAAAGAGTAGTATATGTGGTGACAGCGGGTTTCCTCTTAAAAACAGTGTAAGAATGACCATATGTTTGACGTCCAATATCCGATGATAAGATAAAAAAATCAATGTGCTCTAGTGGCGTAGTTAAATAAAACAAACTTAACCATCCATCCATACTTCCACCCATCCATCCATATCCATCAATTCATCTATCCATATCCATCCATTCATCCTTTCATCTATCCACATACTATCCCTCTAGTCATCCATCCATCCATCCATCCATCCATCCATCCATCCATCCATCCATCTGTCCATCTATCCATCCATCCATCCATCCATGTATACTTCCATCCATTCATCCATCCATTCATTCACATACCAGTGTTTTTCACCCAGTAGCCAATTTTCCTTCATACTGACATATTAATTCTCTCTCTTTCTATCCTCCAACCCATCTCCTAAGTGACCTACGAGATGACACCAACCCTGACTTTATGAAGGAGGAGTACCAGCGACACCCAATAACTGATTTTCCTTCATACTAACATATCATTAACTGTCTCTCTCTATCCTCCAACCTTTCTCCTAGGTGACCTGCGAGATGACACCAACCCTGACTTCATGAAGGAGTACCAGCATGCCCAATAACCGATTTTCCTTCATACTAACATATCATTAATTCTCTCTCTCTCTCTCTATCCTTCAACCTGTCTCCTAGGTGACCTGCGAGATGACACCAACCCTGACTTCATGAAGGAGTACCAGTGCGCCCAATAACCGATTTTCCTTCATACTAACATATCATTAACTGTCTCTCTCTATCCTCCAACCTGTCTCCTAGGTGACCTGCGAGATGACACCAACCCTGACTTCATGAAGGAGTACCAGCATGCCCAATAACCGATTTTCCTTCATACTAACATATCATTAATTCTCTCTCTCTCTATCCTTCAACCTGTCTCCTAGGTGACCTGCGAGATGACACCAACCCTGACTTCATGAAGGAGTACCAGCGCGCTCTGGCCGTTGTCTGTGACGACCTGTTCTTCTCGAGATTCAGTCGGTCGTCCAGCGCTGTCCGTGCCCTCGGCCGGTCTGACCCGCGGTCCGAGCAGGCTGCCCACACGATGCTGCAGTCCGTGTTCAACAACGATCACCACGAAGAGGCCAAACTCGGCGTGGTGGAGGATCTGCTTAACGTCAGACTGTCGCCCAACACTGACGGACACGGAGTCCAGTTCGACAAGGAGAGAATTGAACAGAGGTTGGTTACTCTAAGCCCAATTAACACTGCGCATGTTCATGATGTGTAAATTTCACAAAACTTGAGACATCTCTTTAAGCACACGTTAAACTGCAAAATAAGTCCAGTTTACAGTATTTAAGACCTGAACTCTGTACTTATTTAGTGGCGGGATGTAGCCCAGTGGTAAAGCACATGCCTGATGCACAGTTGGTCTAGGATCGATCCCCGTTGGTGGGCCCATTGGACTATTTCTCGTTCCAGCCAGTGCACCACGATGGTACATCAAAGGTCGTGGTATGTGCTATCCTGTCTGGGATGGTGCATATAAAAGATCCCTTGCAACTAATGGTAAAATGTAGCGGGTTTCCTCTCTGTGACTATGTTTCTTTGACATCCAGTAGCCAATGATTAATAAATCTATGTGCTCTAGTGGTGGTGTTAAACAAAAACAAAAAAGAAACTGTATTTATTTGGAGTGGGACATAACAGAGTGGTAACGTTCTTGCCTGATTTGCGATAAAGACAGGATCGATTTCTGTTGGTGGGCCCACTGTGCTATTAGTCGTTTTAGTCACTGCTTCACAACTGGTGTAGCAAAAGCCTATCCTGTCTGTGGGATGGTGCATATTAAAAGTTTGTCCTGCCACGGAACCCTCCACTGGCGAAGTCAGAGGTTGGATCCGTGGTAGGCGTGCCTGAACCTTTGTGGATATGGGCATGTTAAACGAGTTTTCATTCCATATTAAAAGTACCTTGCTTCTAATTGAAGAGTCTCATGGTTTGGTTTGCAGCAGGTTTCCTCTCTCATTATCTTTGTGGTCCTTAACCATATGTCTGATGCCTTATAACCATAAATTAAAAGGTGTTGAGTGTCTTGTTAAATAAAATACTTCCTTCCTACCATAATTATTTAGTGACTCTTAAAAAATAAGGGGTGGGATGTAGCCCAGTGGTAAAGCGTTCGCTTGATGCACAGTCAGTCTAGGATTGATCCCCGTCGGTGGACACATTGGGCTATTTCTTATTCCAGCCAGTGCTCCACATCTGGGGTAACAAAGGCCGTGTCTGGGATGGTGCATGTAAAAGATCCCTTGCTGATAATAGAAAAGAGTAGTCCATGAAGTGGTGACAGTGGGTTTCCTCCCTCAATATCTGTGTGGTCCTTAACCATATGTCTGACGCCATATAACCATAAATAAAATGTGTTGAGTGCGTCGTGAAATAAAACACTTCCTTCCTTAAAAAATATTAAGTAGACGCGATAATTTATTTTATACTGCATATGCTCTAGTTACTTGGACTTGTGGTTCTGCTAGAATAGTGTTATAAAATAGCTGAATTGTTTTCTTGTTGGAATGTACTTAAATCATTCATTCACTCATCCATCCATCCATCCATCCATCCATCCATCCATCCATCCATCCATCCATTCATTCATTCATTCATTATGGTTTAAATACTTTCAGACTTTCGAAATACTCTGACTTCTCTATGACCAACAAACTGCAAAGCATGCTGGGAGATTTGGAAGACAAGATTAAACAGGCTGGAGCCCAGGGAACAGCGCCCTCTGTTGACAAGATGGCGAACGAGCTGAGTCAGAAATTCTCAACAGCTGGTTAGTGGGTCTTTGTTCAATTCTTCAGTAGAATTGTTACATTGCAGTGGCAGAGACACCAATTAGCAGGGGACAGTATTTCAAAATCTTAGGTAACCAGAAGTTGGTTGGTGTGATTTTTACCTAGGTAACCAATTGTTTGGTTACACAAATTATATTTGCATAACGAATAAAGTTAAGATGATCCTGAAGTTTGTAAGTTTTAATTTTAG
Source organism: Gigantopelta aegis (assembly GCF_016097555.1). NCBI lineage: Eukaryota > Metazoa > Mollusca > Gastropoda > Neomphalida > Peltospiridae > Gigantopelta > Gigantopelta aegis. The sequence goes on along the minus strand of NC_054700.1, from coordinate 42,718,343 downwards.
AATTTAACGAATTGCTACGTAACAGATTGGCAGTTCGCGTGAATTTAAAGTTTTATAACTAACACATGTACAGAAGGGGCATCCGATGCCATATAACCGTAAATAAAATGTGTTGAGTGCGTCATTAAATAAAACATTTCCTTAGAAGGGACAGGACATATAGCCCAGTGGTAATGAAAGCACTTGCCTAATGCACGGTCAGTGTAGGATCGATCCCCGTCGGTGGGCCCATTGGGTTGTTTCTCATTCCAGCCAGTACACCACGACTGGTATATCATAGGCTATGGTATGTGCTATCCTGTCTGTGGGATGCTGTATCTCTAAGACAATATGTCGGAATTACCAAATATTTGACATCCAGTAGCCGATGGTCAGTAAATTAGTGTGCTCTAGTGGTGTCATTAAACAAAATAAACAGAATTATGGTTCGCATGAAATATTGTTCCCTGAATTAGATATTTTCTATCTCCCTTTTAAAAAAAACCCCCATAAACATAACCAAAGAACAAAACTACAACAATGATGATGTCTGTAATTTACACATTGAACTTTATTAATTAAAGAAAGTTATGTCAATTTATGGGCCTTTCGTTTTCTTCAGGAACAAGTGTTCTAAGCAGACCCGTGGCTCCGAGTTTCATGATGGCAAACATGTCTGGCACTGCTCTGTGGAGAACATATTTCAACAGACTTGAAGAAGGGGAGACAACCCCTACAGAGAATATTCCAGAATCATCACAGGTAAATTTATATAAACGAAAAATGTTTTTAAAAATTAATAATATAATTATTTTATATAAACATATACATATTCTTATGTTTAATTATATATTAAATAGTAATTAATTAGACTTTATTGAAATGTTTGATTGATTTATTCTAGTGAAATACTATTTTGTAATTTATTATGGATTAAGGTATTCATTATATGTGTGTCTGAAACGTTAGTGGTGTTTTAATTTTCCAATTACATTTCCATACAAATCTTTTTACTGTCTGAGTTTTAACATCAAGAAACATTTCTCAATTTCATAATAGGATTTAATGTAGGATGTAATGGAAATCTAGTTTACTAGGATTGTCATTTTGAGCCAAAGGGGGTGGCAAAATCACCTGTGGTACATGGATCAAAAGATCAAATCCTCTCAGTGGAGCCATTCTCTGATAGGTGGGGGTTTTTTTTGCATCCCAACCAGTGTCCCATGACTGGTATATCAAAGGCTGTGGTATGTGTTGTCCTGTCTGTGGGAAATTGCATATGAAAGATCCCTTATTGCGAAATGAAAATGAGGCAGGTCAAGTTACCAAATGGTTGACATCCAGTAGCCAATATACCGGCTTCGGTGGCATCGTGGTTAAGCCATCGGTCTACAGGCTGGTAGGTACTGGGTTCGGATCCCAGTCGAGGCATGGGATTTTTAATCCAGATACTGACTCCAAACCCTGAGTGAGTGCTCTGCAAGGCTCAATGGGTAGGTGTAAACCACTTGCACAGACCAGTGATCCATAACTGGTTCAACAAAGGCCATGGTTTGTGCTATCCTGCCTGTGGGAAGCGCAAATAAAAGATCCCTTGCTGCTAATTGGAAAGAGTAGCCCATGTAGTGGCGACAGCGGGTTTCCTCTCAAAATCTGTGTGGTCCTTAACCATATGTCTGATGCCATATAACCGTACATAAAATGTGTTGAGTGCGTCGTTAAATAAAACATTTCTTTCTTTCTTTCCAGTAGCCAATGATAAATAAAACAATCATTTTTAATTTATTTGACATCCAATAACCGATGATTAATTAATCTGTGTGCTTTAGTGGTGTTGTTAAACAAAACAAACTTTTGTCATTTTTTAATTATTATACATAATGTTGCAATTACAGTATTTAATCTAATAATTCATTAAACAATATTTCAAATTGTTGTCAAAACAGATTCATTTCCTTGAAATTCCTGAAGGAGATCTTTTCTTTCTTTAAAGGAACATACCTTAGTTTTAACCCGTGAAAATTAACACTAAGTTTAGTTAATCTACAAACCTGTAACACATTTGGATAAAGTTACAATTGAGTGAAATATGAGTCTTTGACTTTGAATTGGTGAAATACCCTCTAAAAATAGACTAAAACTTGACTACATAACTGTTACTTCTCAGACGCACGTGCGTTTTTAAAAATATGAGAAATGCATTGGGTGATATTAAAAACACCAGAATGACCAAAAACACTTCAAATGTACAGAAATTGATAATCTAAACAATAAAATCTAAGTAAAGTATGATTATAATAGTAAAAAATATGCGGTAGTGTTTAAAAACTAGGGTATGTCACTTTAATTTAATCTTTTCAACATTTTTTATTTATCTAGGACCACTTTGATGATTTGTGCGCTGACTTTGCCAAAAAGACGCAGGAGATGTTAACGACCAGAGATAACATTCAGGGGCTGGAGGAGGAAATTGCAGCAGAAATCGAACTCGTCGAGAAATCTTCCAGCAAGGATCGCATGAAACACGAAGCGTTCCTGAAAGAGGCATACAAGAAGCTCGCCCAGGCCAAAGAGAAACTTTCAGAGCTTGAAATTGAAAAGAAAAGACTTGTAGATCTGATGGCATCATGTGAAAGCGATCCAAAGAAAGATGAAATTGTTGCAGAAACGCCAGCGCCTTCTGGTGGGAAGAAAGAGGGAAAATCAAACAAAAAGAAATAAGTGATGGATAAAATCATGTTCATTAATACACAGGAAGGATGCTATTCATAGTAATATTATGTATAATAAAAACATTTAAAGACATATTGAGAGATGGGATATATGTAATTTTACATGTTGAGTAAAAATAAATTTAAGACACTTATAGATGAGATGGACTCATATTTCGTTAATACCTTTCGTTTGTGATAAAGCTTAGTATTCCTAAATGTGTTTTATTTTATAAACACTGATTTGTTTCATTTATAAAGCCGCCGTCCATTGCTGTATTGTATTGTGATATTCCAAGGTATATCTGTGATATTTGATGCAAAGGTTGTTTTATTGTTATTTTCAAATTCTATTTTACTTTTTGAAATCAACATTTTAGCTTTTGTATTTAATATATTGCTAATTAATTTATTATGTTAATTTTTCATGACTCAGACGTTTTGTCCATGTGTTTTTCCAAATAATGGTTGTTAAAGCAATGTGATATCAGTATTTTGTGGTGATGGTATTTTAGTCAGTTTTTCTGTACCTTTTGTGTTATTGTTTTAGTATATATTCATTTTATTAACTGTCATGGTGATCAATTCAACTTCTTAAGGCATTTCTGCTTGAGCGTAACAGACCTGGAAGATACAATATCTATTTTATCTTCTTATTTACTTGCAATTTTTGTACATATATCTTCATGTTTGTGGAATTTTTCTTTTTGTTGTGTTTTTGTGTGTCGAATATATTTGGAGTTTTTTTTCATTGTTTACATGACAGTCTTCTATGTATTATAAAGTTTCTACTCTGTTCTTTTTGTTAATAGAAGCTGAAAATGATGGAATATTTGCAATGTAAGGATCCTTCTCAAAAGTCATATGTTCTTTCAGCCCTTGATTTACAATTATAAAATATTACTTGATTTACCAATATGTACATTAAGTTTAAATGCATCCAATGCTTCAGTTCATGTTACTTTTTTCATAAATATTTCACAAATAAGTTTATCAAAGCATTTTGTTAATTGTGTCACCGTTACATGCACAGATTTAAAAAAATTGAAATAATATATTTGGCATGCACAGTGAATTGAATGTAATACTTGGTCTTCATATACAATGTACTTGTATTAAAAAAATCTTACTACTCTTTTTTTTTTTTAAACGTAAGGTGAAATTTCTAAATGTTTGGGAATGGTGAATCACTGTTATATTATTCAGTACAAAAGGTGTAAGATTTACATAAATAGATGTTTTTACATCTGCATCCAAATCATAGTTCATTGTGCATTAGATTTGGAGTCTGCGTGTATTGGTAAATTCTGCTGTCTGGATCACATTTATACAAAAATTAAATTTGATAAATTATATTACTTAAATTGTTATAAAAGTTTGTAGGAAAAGTATTAGAAATTGTACTTGGAAAAATATGTTGCTATGTGATATACTATTATCTACATGGTGAATTCTATTTGAGTGAAATTGGTTACTGATGTGCTGGTCACGTTAAGTCCATGTAAATTTTTATATGAGTGTACACATTTCGAATATTTAATCAAAACCCGAAGTTTTGTCCTAATGGTATATATTCTTTATTACTGTTTGTATATTTGTATCTTTTTAAAGGCCAGAATCAAAATGGTGACTTCTAGGACTTCTATTGACGAGTAGGATAATCAACCTATTTCTACACTTCATAAGAGTTAATTTAATACCCAAAATGTTAATAACAATTGTATAATGCTGTATTCTTGTTGTATATTTGAGAGTTGTCCAATATTTTTTAAATGTTATGTTTCTACTTCGTATATTTTAATAAATTTATTAATTTTGTCTGTGGTGTTGAGTAAATTTGTTTACATCAACCTGTGAAGTTATGTTGTAATATTGACAGAGATAATTTTGAAGTGACAGACCCTAGTTTTTGAACACTATGACATATTTATAATTAAAATCGGACAATACTTACGGTACATTTTATTGCTTAGATTATCCATTTCTATACATCTGAAGTGTTTATGGTCATCCTGGTGTTTACAATGCCAAGAAATGCTTTTTTCATATTTCTAAAAATGCACGTACCTTCAAGACGTAACTGTTGAGGAGACCATCTCGAATATATTTTTAGAAAGAAAGAAAGAAATGTTTTATTTAACTACGCACTCAACACATTTTATTTACGGTTATATGGCGTCAGACATATGGTTAAGGACCACACAGATTTTGAGAGGAAACCCGCTGCCACCACTACACAGGCTTCTCTTTCCAATTAGCAGCAAGGGATCTTTTATTTGCGCTTCCCACAGGCAGGATAGCATAAACCATGGCCTTTGTTGAACCAGTTATGGATCACTGGTCGGTGCAAGTGGTTTACACCTACCCATTGAGCCTTGCGGAGCACTCACTCAGGGTTTGGAGTCGGTATCTGGATTAAAAATCCCATGCCTCGACTGGGATCCGAACCCAGTACCTACCAGCGTGTAGACCGATGGCCTAACCACGACGCCACCGAGGCCGGTGTATTTTTAGAAGGCATCTCCCTTTTTCAGTGTTGCACTTTTCTTTCTTTTTTTTCACTCTATTGTAATTTTATCCAAATGCATCACAGATGTGTAGATTAACCAAACTTTGCATCTATTTTACAAGGGGGATGTTATTTAGCTCAGTCATTGGAGTGCTTGCATGAGGTGTTTGCACCGCAGGATTAAACCACGTCGATGGATCAATTCAGCTGATTGGGTTTTTCTCTCGTTCCAACCAGCGCACCACAACTGGACAAAGGCTGTGGTATGTGCTTTCCTGTCTGTGAGGAAGTGCATATAAAAGATCCCTTGCTGCATTAGGAAAACATGTAGCGAGTTTCCTCTGATGACTAGGACATTCAATAGCCGATGATTAAATCAGTGTGCTCTAATGGTGTTGTTAAACGAAACAAACCTTTACTATTTTCACGGGTTCAAGCTGGGGTCTGTGACTTTTATAAACTAATGAGGGTGTATTCAGTAATTAAGTAAAGAAACAAAAATCCAAGAATACTAGTCAAATGACATCACAATGACAAGGAAATCAAGGGTGCTGACCAAGGTTTATATAATTTCAGAGGGATAGTGGTCTTAGCATTACAAAACATTACATGGGGGAGGGCATATATAAATATAGCAAATTTTGCTTACATAAGTGTTGCATTGCCCCTAGCATCGGTAGATTCATGTAGTGCCATGGCAAAGTAAATGGTGAATAAAAAATGCTGCTGATATCACGTATCATATCCATATTCTAACAATATATTCCACAACTGGTATATCAAAGGCTATGGTATGTGCTGTTCCGTCATCCACTTTCTTCTAAAGACTAATTAAGTATCGCATTGACTATATGTTAGGTAGTTGTATATGTATACTTGTTAACGTTTTTGTTTACCGACACCAATAGAGCACATTGATGGATGTCAAACATTTGGTATTCTGACAGTTTTGGAGAAAACCAACATTTTAGCAAGCATATACCACTGCCTTTGATATACCAGTGGCTAGAACGAGAAATAGCCCAAAAGGCCACCAACAGGGATCGATTTGAGACCGACAATGCATCAAGCGAACGCTTTACCACTCAGCTATGTCCTGCCTGTGTACACTTGTGAACATAATGATAATTTTAACAGGACCTTTATTTGTTTAACAATACTCCAGCACATCATTTTGTCAGTAATTGTTAGCCGTCAATGTAATAAATGAAGTATTTCATTGGCATAGCCAGAGTTTTTATATTCAGAGAGGAGGGCACCTGCACTGCCTATGAGTAATGGAATAGTGCAGTTAAGCAACATAAATTGATTTGGTGTATTACATCCACAGATGCACGTATAAATAAACTCAAAACAAAAATATTCCAATATATAAAAACAACATGCAGACAAATATATGTATGTATTTATTTTCACTAAAATTATGGCATACTTGAGTATGAATACAAAAAATATGTTAAAGATATTTAGCATTTTCCTCCATTTTTAAAATAATATGGAACATCCGGTACTAAATCTAAAGATTAATGCATCACAATGTAAAAACTTTTTAAAAATACACATAATGCTGCACATGTATATAAACACATGTATTGCAATACAATTCAAAGATAACTAATTTATTTTTAAAGAAAACCGGGTACCTTTTTTTGCGATGACATTAATGGAACTATAGAACTATGTTTGCTGTCAATTACATTTTTGCAATAAAAATGACAAACAAAAAACTATACTTAGACAATGATTTACCAGTCATATAGAATTAACAGAATAACATACCATACAAGGAAGAGTAAGGTGTTAAAAAAAAGAAAGAAAAAAAAAAGATTTTCAAAACATCACAGAAATGATCAAATGATATATGCCCACTGTAAAATATGAATTTGCTGAACAATATTAGTGTGGAAGAGCGGTAAAGTCTTTATGATAAATAGTTAATGGATTTTTTGTTATTTCACAATATAATATTCTCAGCCATTTAATGTTGAAGCATTGAACATATCTACTTATTCAGTGCAAAAGCTAGCTAACGAGCCTATTTGATGGTGAAGTTTGATAATACATGTAATATGCATATTTAATTTTGGCAACAGATTATATTATAATGCTGAATTTTGGCAATAAATCATATACAATATTTAATTTTGGCAACAGATTATATATAATGCTGAATTTTGGCAATAAATCGTATACAAAACTTAATTTTGGCTACAGATTGTATATAATTCTGAATTGGGGCAATATCAGCAATTTACCTATAAAGTGTTGGAAGTTTGCAACATACAATGCTGGTTTCATGTGTCTATATATAATGATGAAAATCTGGTAATATATAATGATGAAAAATACTGAAATATATATACTTATATAATGCTGCTGAAGTTTGGAAACCAATGAAATGCTGAAGTTTGCTAACATGAAATTGACTAAATGTAACATTAAAAATGCTGAAATATGGCAACATGTAATAAAATTAGCAATACATTTTGATAAAATGCTGAAGATATGTATAATGTCTTACATAATGATTTAGTTTGGCAATTGGTAGTATAGAATGCTGAATATTTTGCTAATAAAGGCCTCAGAAAACTGAAAAAATTGTAAAATGCACAAAAAACAATATTTCAAGCATGCCCAATTGATTTTGCGTAACCTGTTAAGTAGAACACCTATTTACATTATCCATGATGCTGTAATAATCACACTGACACAAGATATAAAGGATTTACACGCGTTATAAACAAATAATGCACGGCTACAACATAACGTGTCCGTAAAGACCTAAAGAACGAGGCTGTGATGTCATATGTCTGTTGGATTTTCTAGCTTTCACAGTTATTGGTATTTTTCCAGTGATTATAGGCAACACCATTTTCTGACAATGTTCGGAACGAAATTCTCACATACATAGGTTAATGGTACACAAAACTGCACAGCACAGGCATTAATATTATACATTAATATAACCCATATGGTTAAAAATATTTTTGGTTCATATCAGTGTATTACGTCCCACTAGAACATAATGTGGGACGTATGTAACACCTCGACGTCGTATGATTGGCAGACTAAAACCTTATTGGAACATTAGTCATATGAGTTTAGTGACTAAATTAAAATCAATTATGAGTAATAAATAGGATATTAAACTTGCTACCATTTCGTATCATGTTTATGTCCCTTGTGAAATAATTTTCATTGTCACTTGGTAAAAACTTGTGACAATTGAAAAATATTTCTTGAGATACATAAACATGATATGAAATGGAAGCTCATTTGATGGATTAAAGAGGGTGGGAAGATATGGAGTTTTAGCCCCCCCCCCCCTCCAAAAAAAAAATAATTACAGATCCTCGTTTGTCCTAGTTCATACCACCAACATTTTTATCTTTGTGTTTAAATGCAGTTTTCATATTAAGAGTACACACTGGGATACTTTGTGTTATTTGGACTGAAATTCTAGATTCGTCTTGGTTTTTGCATAGCATAGTTAGAACATGAAGACTTAAAAGAGTCTGTTCAGTTTCACAGTCCATGAATGACAAATTATCTACAGTCGTTCAACATTTCAAACTGCAGTATTATCTATATTGGACTCCATCACATACTATGTTAATGGTTTTGCTTCTTTTCTTTTCTTTTTTTTTACTTTCTGAGATTTTGACTACAGTTTTGACAAGTTTCTTCTGTAAAATGACAATTTAAGAATCAAGATGGACAGACTTGCTGTTGGGCTTCATGGACTTTTATCATCATATTATATACTGTTCAGTGTTTTCATTTTTTTAACAGGAAATCTAAAAATATTTCATATAAAAAGTAATAAAATGTAACATATCTCAGTTATAAATATAAACTGAAGGATGAGATGACCAAGTAGTTTTACTAACACCGCATTTATATAAATAATAATAATAATTATGCATTAAAATAAGCAATCAATTGAAAAAATAATTTTTTTAATGTTTACCGTATACATTAGGGTATAAGGTATATGAAAATATTGGCTCTTTTCTTTCTTCTTCTCTAATGAACATTACATGATGTTGTATCCAAAAATAGTCAATGAAATGTTTAAGTTATAACACCCAAGCCTTATATTCCACCAAACTACAAAGAAAGAAAAGGAATGTGGCAGAACACTGAATCTTGCTCAACACAGAACCTTCAAAATGAAATGCTTTCACAATAAAATACAATGGGTTTCAGATTGTTTTTTGGGTGTTTTTTTTTAGTGTGTGTGTGTGTTTACATCCTGTCTCTTTGAAAGGCCTTGCCCATTGATTCAAACTCTTTATCATAAACCATGTACTCTTTTTCAAAAAGTTGCTTCAGCGCCTCTCTCCGAACCTGGGGGAAAGAAAAAGACAAAAAACTATGAATGAAGGCATGAACGTTTAACAAAAATTTGCTATTGTGTGTCAAACAATGATATAGGGGAATACACATAATGATATGAATGAACTGATGATCAATATCAATATAAAAATTCCCATGTTCATTTAAAACACAGTGTAAATTAAGAGCTGTGCACAGTATAAATATCACAAGTATATTAAAACTACAGTAAAGTACACTTATAACGAACATGCTTTGAACGAACTGATTGTAAAGTCCTGTTTGATCTCCCTATATAGACATTATTATATGAGCTTGTGTGTCGTACTGATTTTATGAAATGAGTGTCAGGATTTTTGTATTGCCCGAGCGAGAGCGAGGGTAATACATGAATCCTGACACGAGTTTCGTAAAATCAGTATGACTCACACGCGAGTGTAATAATTTTTTTATTATCCATATTATTATTGTTGTTTTCTTTATGAATAACAAGACCCAACTCAAAATGTTTCAGCCACAACTTGAAGGAGATGATGAAATGACGTCATATTTCAAATGTACAGTCCGAGCTAGGACGTTGCTTCCCAAAATGACGTCATTACACTTGTTATTGCAAGTGTGCTTCGTATGATTATTATTAACTCGGTTATGTTGAACCATATGGATAATAAACATTAATAATCAACTTCTTCAAATGTGTATAACGAACTACTGCTACAAGAAACTAACTACCATGGTCCTTTACGGTTTGTTATAAGAGTACTTTACTGTAGATATAAAATAAAAATAAATTAAGGTTGAATTTAACAAGACTGTATTGTCATTTGAAACCACTGGAGATTTTCTTTACACAGTACATTGGATTCACTCTTAGTTCTTAAAAATCACTTATTTTTAAGTATGGTCAAGTGTCCCCAGTCTTTAAATATCAGTCCCAACTTTTATTTTTTACATCCCTGTATATATTAATTCTACATTTACCTAGTCTGTTCTATTCATTATTATAAAAATATCTTGGTTCTAGAATGTAAAGTGGGACGTATCACATAGATGTCATACGGTTGGTGCACTATGACGCTAATATACCGGGATGTCAGTCAAATGAAGGAAATGGTTTATTTAATGATGCACTCAACACATTTTATTTACGGTTATATAGCGTCGGATGTGTGGTTAAGAAACAGTTATTGAAAGATGAAACCCACTGTCGCCACTTCATGGGCTACTCTTTTTCATTGGCAGCAAGGGATCTTTTATATGCACCATCCCACAGACGCACATACCACAGCCTTTGATATACCAGTCATGGTGCACTGGCTTCAGTCAAATGAGTTCAGTGATATAAATTAAAATTGATTATGGGTAATTAACAAATAGGATATTAAACATGATACCATTTAATATCATGTTTATGTTCCTTGTGAAGTAATTTTTATTGTCACTCACTAAAGTTTGTGACAATTGAAAAGCTCATTTAATATCCTATAAGTATATAATTTTGCAGTGTACCTATACTTTTGTTATTTAATTTTCTTCAGCGACATACAAGAAACATTAAAATATAATATATTTGTTAAAGGAAGGGACAATTAAGGCATTTGGCCTGGTATGCACATTCAACGATATATAATGCACATTACTGCTTAATATCAACAAGTATAATCGTATAGTTAATTAATAAAACTGTTAAATGTGACTAGTATATATAACTGGCGCAGCGATTTTGTACCATCCCAGTGAATACGCCCTCTGGCGAGCCAGTGGTTACGTAATACTTAACGTGTCATGTCAGGAATTAGTCTTAGAACTGAAGAAACAAAACATACCTGATTTTTGCGGATGTATCACAATGTTCTGTAATAATATCCATCCCAGTAAGCCAGCAATAAGTATATATTATTTTTTTAATACAAAATAAACCATCATTGTCAAAGTGTCAAAATAACTGTATTATTTTTTGTCCCTACATTAACCCACGTACTGAAATGATAATCAGAGTGTTTTCTTAGTTAATTGGTCTTTTCTCTCCGTGGCCTATACCTGTGGTTCCTGATTGGCAGTTGTATATTTTGGATGGTCACCAAGTCAAGGTGTCCAGACACACACAAAAATATGTGGACATTTTAGAAAGATCACAGGGCATTGTGGAGTAGCCACACAGCCACCCCTAAAATGATAATGGACATCATCAGCTGTCCTGCTTTATTACTGTAAATAATTGAGTGAAACCCTTGATTAAGTAGACTTTCCCATCTAAAATCACAAAACTGACCAATTACGTAGTCCCAAAGAAAAGAAAATTATCACTTGGGTATCGTGAGTGGTCGTTTTACTCCAACATACCCTACCAATAGGCCTAATAATATGCATTTTTGCTTTCGATTTTTTAAGAGAGAAAAATACTATAACCCCTTTTCGTTCTATTAATGCAAAATGAATATATTTAGTTAAATAGTTTATTATATTATAAAGTCATTTATGTTGTTTTTACAAGTCAGGTTGATAAAAGCGAAGCGCCTTGTCATAAATGACTGCCTTTGTTTACACTGTGCATACTTGAGTTGGTTGGAGCTGACGTCACTTCGCCCCAAGCTAGAATTCCTGACGCACAGGAAACAAAAGAAAATGGCTGCCCCCAGTTAGCAGGAATAATAACAGTTTTTCATTAACTCTAAAATTATGCGTTTTTCATTTCTTAAAGTGTCAGTATGTGTTGGTTGTCTGGGTATGCATCTTTCCAACACATCATGCTCATACTTGAGTTGACCCTCCCTTTAACAGGAGCTCAATTTGATTAAAATCGGCTCCACTGAGTCATTAATTACCAGTATAGGCCAGTATAGTATAGGCCAGTACAGTATAGGCCAGTACAGTATAGGTCAGTACAGTATAGGTCAGTACAGTATAGGCCATTACAGAATAGGTCATTACAGAATAGGCCAGTATAGTAGGCTATAAACTAGTATAGTATAGGCCAGTACAGTATAGACCAGTATAGTATAGACCAGTATAGTATATGCCAGTATAGTATAGTATAGGCCAGTGGAACCAATTGTAATCAAATTGAGCTCCTATTAACCATATTAACAAATATATTATTTTTTAATGTTTCTCATATGTCGCTGAAGAACAGTCAATGGGTAATAAAGTTCTGTTCTGCTGATTTCTCGTTCCAGCCAGTGCACCACAACTGGTATATCAAAGGCCGTGGTATATGCTATCCTGTCTGTGGGATGGTGCATATAAAAGATCCCTTGCTGCTAATCGAAAAGAGTAGCCCATGAAGTGGTGACAGTGGGTTTCCTCTCAATATCCGTTCCTTTCAATATCTGTGTGGTCCTTAACCATATGTCTGACGCCATATAACCGTAAATAAAATGTGTTGAGTGCATCATTAAATAAAACATTTCTTTTCTTTTTTTTCTGTTCTGCTCTGTTCTGAAGATTTGATCTGTGTGGTCAGCACTCACTTTAATCCAAGCTTTGTGCGCCTGTCTCACTTCGTCTCTAATAGTAACCTGTTGTTGTTTGCATCTGTTGCTAACGACTTTCTTTTCAGAGTTTGCAAACCAGTTGGCCTTCAGCAGTATTTTTTTATCCCTGTAAATGAAAAAGAAGTTATAGGTTAACTTTGTAATAAAAGTAAAGTTGAAACAAGACAAACACATTTTTATTTCTCGTTCCAGCCAGTGCACCACGACTGGTATATCAAAGGCCATGGTATGTGCTATCCCATCTGTGGGATGGTGCATATGAAAGATCCCTAGCTTGCTACTAATGAACAAATGTAGCAGGTTTCCTCTCTAAGATTACTTACCAAAATTACCAAATATTTGACATCCAATAGCTAATGATTAACAAATCAATGTGCTCTAGTGTTGTCATAAAACAAAACAAACTTTAAACTTTAACTTTACCAAATGTTTTTCCAAGAGATGACATTTAGTATGTTTTCATTTCAATAAAAGCTATTTCAATTTTATAAAAATTATTGAAAATCACAGCTGCAGACAGGAATAAATTGCTTGAATTAGGAAGGAAATGTTTTTATTTAACGATGCACTCAACACATTTTATTTACGGTTATATAGTGTCGGACATATGGTTAAGGACCACACAGATATTGAGAGAGGAAACCCGCTGTCGCCACATCATGGATTACTCTTTTTCGATTAGCAGCAAGGGATGTTTGATATGCACCATCCCATAGATAGGATAACACATACCGCGGCCTTTGATATACCAGTAGTGGTGCACTGGCTGGAGTGAGAAATAGCCCAATGGGCCCACCAACAGGGATTGATCCCAGACCAACTGCGCATCAAGCGAACGCTTTACCACTGGGCTATGTCCCGCCCCTTGCTTGAATTACATCACAGTTCAAGAATTATTTTTTTCTTTTCGTCAAAAACCAATTATAATGCAGGATTTTCCATAATTTATAGTGAACATACTGAAAATGATCAGAATGCGAATAGCGATAGCTATAGTGGCTGTAGCACTTTTATTAATATTAGTAGGATTTTTTAAATGCACCTTTGCCTGCCTGGGGCAAAACAATCCTGAAAAGGACAACCCCTGTTATTCAGCTCTTTCTCCCAGGATATTGGTTCAAACAAACACACCCACTAAACCTAGCCGGAGTACACCCATTACACACAAAACGTACTACATTTGCATGGGCTGGAATTGCCAGAGAAAAGTCTTAATGTTAATAAGTTTTCTTACACTCCCATTGGTGAGAACATCATTTGTTATTTTAACAATTTCAAGACATTCGACTGGCTGCTTCTAAGTGATGACCAGGTCACCAGTGCCATGCATCCAATGAAAAACAACACGATGGAAATAGATTACACTGTAACGTATAGTTAACCTGACATTCATGTGTCTGTGGTGCGTAAGTCAGCTACAAGTGCAACAGCTGTAAATAACTTTTAGCTGAAAAAGATGTTAAAATTTTCTTAAAACTTGATTTTTGAGGATATGTAAGAAATAGAATAATACATTCGTGTCTGTTAGATACCATTTATCTCACAACTCGTTTGAAAGCAGACCAACTGTTTATTTGTAAAGGGTAACAATACTGTTTTCACTTTGGCTTAGCAAATTTCACTACAAATAATTAATGTTTCAACATATACACAGAGATAAATACTCACAGTTCATTTCTTTTCTCCTGATTTGAAAGGTCATCATTAGCCTGGGGGAAAAACAAGAAAAAAAGGTCATCAAAGGTCTCCAAGAAAGATTGTACAGTATTTAGATGGCAAAAACTTAACATTCTTGGTTAAAATATTCAGTGTTTTTCTACATAAGAGACTCAAAGGAAAATTTGGGGGAAATTTGAGACAGAGACAGACAGACAGACGGAGACAGGGAGGGAGGGACGGAGAGAGAGAGAGAGAGAGAGAGAGAGAGAGAGAGAGAGAGAGAGAGAGAGAGAGAGAGAGAGAGAGAGAGGGAGGGGCCCATCGGGCCAATTCTTGTTCCAGTCAGTGCACCTCGACTGGTATATCAAAGACTGTGGTATGTGCTATCCTATCTGTGAGATGGTGCATATAACAGATTCCTTGCTACTAATGGAAACATGTAGCAGGTTTCCTCTCTAAGTGCCAGCAAGGTAATGTGCACCATTTTCTACAATGCAAAGAGACTAATCCATATCAAATATATGCCTCACAATGCATGTGCAGGGTGTGTGTATCAAAACCCACCCCTGCTGAAGCGAATTTTCATATTTTAATGCATTTTGGGGTCAGCATATTTCAATGTCCCCACTTAGAAACTTTGCTTGCCAATCTAGATGTCCCCTCCTCCTTCCACATGCCGTAAATTCCTGCACACTCACATGCAGTGTTCATATTAGATGTCAATATTATGCTGATTTGCTTTAGTGTTTGCGTCAATCCGTCGAAAACAACCAGGCAAAATTGTATGAACCCCCTGTTGTTTCATGACAATGCATCTATTCACATGGCCTAAGTTGCAAAGGCAGTTCTGCAAGACTGTAAATTTGAGGAGTTGTTGCAACCACCATGTCACACGTACATAGCCTTATATTACTTGCACCTGTTTCCCAATTCATAGGGCCACCTCCATGGGAAGTGTTATGTCAATCAGTGTCCTCTAGTCCTCCCCTGTTTACATGTTTGTTTCGGACTAAAGAGGACTCTATGTAAACCAATATATAAATAGGGGAGGACTAGGGAACACTCGGACCAGATGTCAGTGAAGGAAGGAAAGAAATGTTTTATTTAATGACACACTCAACACATTTTATTTACGGTTATATGGCGTCAGGCATATGGTTAAGGACCACACAGATATTGAGATAGGAAACCTGCTGTCGCCACTTCATGGGCTACTCTTTTCGATTAGCAGCAAGGGATCTTTTATATGCACCATCCCACAGACAGGGTAGTACATACCACAGCCTTTGTTACACCAGTTGTGGAGCACTGGATGGAACGAGAAATAGCCCAATGGGTCCACCGACGGGGGTTGATCATGGACTGATCACGCATCAAGCGAACGCTTTACCACTGGGCTATGTCCCGCCCCCTAGATATCAGTGAATTCCAGTTAGCTACACAAGACTTCAAGAGCAGTTAAACATAATGAATGAATGAATGAATGAATGAATGAATGTTTAATGCACCCCCAGCACAAAAATACACTCGGCTATTGGGTGTCACAAATGGTAAGTATATGAAAGTATTATTTATATATAATGATGTAAAACCAGTGTAAGGAGCTGTGGTTGGGGGGAGTATAATGCAATACATTAATCAAGGTAAGTATATTTTAAAAATTTGTATAGAAGTCGAAATGTTTTTAAAACTTTACAATTAATTCTGGATGGAATTTAACAGATTCCAAAATATTTCTGTTGCCAAATATATCATTTTTCATCAGCCAAAATGTGGCGCACAGTCAGTGTACACTGACAATATTCACACTGAGGAGGAGTATCCTTCTTTAAAATAAATGAATGCGTCAAATATGTATGGCCGATGCGGCACGGCACAAGACTACTTCATCCTTCCTGCACCACATGTAGGATGACTGCCACTCTCACAGCAACACAAATCCTTTTTATTTGAGTGGTGCTGTGAGAATATTATAACAGGTACACTGACATAGCTGTGTTCAGTAACTGTTGAAATATAAAGTTGTTGTGGACATTTGAACAACTTTAACACCATCTGGAAGGCAAGAATGGAAGTGAAAAAAGAAAAGGATTACCTTAAAACTCTAGACAGGACACAGCAAATAATAGTAATCATTGTTAAGAGTGAGATCTGCTAGGGCATTGCTGCCTACTCTCCCATCTCTACAGACTTGAATGTTTTGTTTTGTTTAATGACACCACTAGAGCACATTGATTTATTAATCACCGGCTATTGGATGTTAAACATATGGTCATTTTGTCACAGTCATAGAGATGAAACCTGCTACATTTTTCCATTAGTAGCCAGGGATCTTTTATATGTACCATCCCACAGACAGGATAGCACATACCACGGTCTTTGATATACCAGGCATGGTGCACTGGCTGGAGCGAAAAGACTTAAATGTGTCCATTATAACTGTCCAAACGTGCATCCTGCTCTCTTACGGGGTCCATCTAGAATGTGGCAAGTGAAATTCCTTGTGGAGTTTGGATCTGGCTCTCCCCAAAATTATTTTTAAAAGAAAATTTGCTTGGAGCAGGGTTAGTGTGTGTGTGTGTGTGTGTGTGTGTGTGTGTGTGTGTGTGTGTGTGTGTGTGTGTGTGCGTGTGCGCGTGTGTGGTCGACTTCCCAAATCCACCTGTGATTAGGTTTAGAATTGTTTTTATCAGGATCCACCCCCCCCCTCTCTCTCTCTCACACACACACACACACACAAAACATACACCACATATACATTCCACCCCAGCCATCTACCTTCAACCACCACCACCACTACCCCCCCCCCCCCCCCCCCCATCAACAAGCAGGTTCGTCCTACCTTTATTTGTACAAGCTGTTGTTCGTATGGGGAAAGCTGGGTACATTTAACTTGTCCCGGCTGTTCGACCCGTTTTATTGTTTCCATACTCATGTTTAATGTGTATTTAACCGTCTTTTGGGCTAATGATGAAATGCAGTCTGCCTTCAGGTAAATCCGGAAATACACCTGCGCGGTTGCTACCGAAGCACAAGTTTGTTGTCTACATAGTTCAGCCAGCTGACTGTCGCTAACGCTTCTCGATATGAGTTTTACGCTACACATTAAAACCAGATTACTATTTCGAGAACCAGTCAAAATAGTTTGCAAACGTTTAGTGAAAAACAGCTGCCTGAACGCAGAAAGGTATAGTTAAAGGAAAGGAAGAAAATGTTTTATTTAACGACGCACTCACATTTTAGTTGCGGTTGTACATGGCGTCATAGCTCTAGATGCACCATCGAATAAATTTTACATGTGCAAATTTATAGGCCTACCACGTGCTTGTTTGTTTGGTTAATTATTTTTGTTTGTTTGTTTGTTTGTTTGTTTTATTATTATTATTAATTATTATTATTTCAGTTTGGATATTCTACGTTATCATCATTTTGCGAACACCTAATTGTCTAATGTCCTACTGACCTAGAAGCGTACACGTCTTATATAATTCATAACACAAAATATAATTGGCTAAATAATATCGACAGCGTTTTAAATATATACTACATTGTAGGCCTACATGTTTAAAGGGACATTCCTGAGTTTGTTTGTTGCATTGTATGATATTTCCGACTAATAAAATATTTCTACGATTAAAGTTACATATTAAATATATTTTCTTGTTTAGAATAACAGTGTCTGTATATTCAACGTGTTCCTGGTCGTCTTAATATTTGTAAGTAGTCAAAACTGGATTTTTTCTTCAAATTATTTCGTACGTACGAAAAAACTTATTTTAGTAAATAAAATGAAATTTAACCTAGTACAAATATTAGAACGATCAGAAACATGTTGAATATACAGACACTTATTCTAAACAAGAAAATATATTTAATATGCAAGTTTAATCGTAGAAATATTTTATTAGTCAATAACATCTTAAAAACTGCAGCAAACTCCAGAATATCCTTTTAACCTAAACGTTTTGCTAGTGCACATCATTTTGCGCACATGCGTGTGACTGTGCGTGTGCACGCGCGTTTATTTCTATTATTAAGGTGCAAAAACGGCTACGCACACAACGCACATCTTTCTTTCCCGCCTATATTTAAATTATAAGAGAACACAGTGATATATAACCCGGCAATATCCAACATATCTTGTATATCGATTTAGACGGCTGTGATTGGTTGATCCATAATGATGACAAACATGTGATATCCATTCCGTCCACTGCCATTAACACTATAGATTCCGAATCTTATTAATGACGCTCAAACCCCGTTCTCACTTGAACGATTTTCTACGCGAATTATGTGCGACCACCAAATCGTACAGGGCGTGCGGGAGTCGCACGGCAGTATGTTGATGATTCACACACGTTGTCGGGGTGTCGTGTGTATTTCGGACATGTCGCATGCCGGTGCGATATTTTTCAAATGTTTAAAACTATCGTACGGCTGTCTCTAGGTTCGCACAGTTCGCATAGAGGTTGCACAG
Source organism: Gigantopelta aegis (assembly GCF_016097555.1). Lineage (NCBI taxonomy): Eukaryota > Metazoa > Mollusca > Gastropoda > Neomphalida > Peltospiridae > Gigantopelta > Gigantopelta aegis. Next base: position 42,699,173 of record NC_054700.1, on the reverse strand, counting down.
CAGTCGCACGACAGTATGATAGGTCGCACGGGAGTCGTACGTGAGTCTTAAGGGAGCCGAGATGTGCGACTTCCAGCGGACCCCTGCGACTCCCGTGCGACATCCATCAGACTTCCGTGCAACTGTCGTGCAACCTGTGCAAATCTCATGCGAGCGTATGCGAGCCCGGTGCAGAAAGGCAGTCAGTCGCATGGCAGTTGCACAAGTGAGAGTGCGCGAGGGGGGGGGGGGGGGGGGGGGGCCTAGGTAATTCGTACGGGAATCGCACGGCTGTACAATCTTTTAGTCGCACCGCAGTTGTACGAAAAATCGTTCAAGTGAGAACTGGGCTTCAGACTGCAAGCGTGATTTAAAGGGGGTTACATGGGGATCTGTTTTGCTTTATTTTGTCCTGTCCTCTATTACAGTTTTACCCGTCCCAACCAGTGCTCGACGACTGTATATCAACTACTATGGTATGTGCTGTCTTTTCTATATGGAAAAGTGTATAAAAGATCCCTTGCTGGTAAAGGAACAATGAAGCGGGTTTTCTCTGCTAAGACTGTGTCACAATTGAATTATCAAGTATTTGACCTCTCCACAGGTGCACCAAGAACTATGTCCTTGCAGATATAGTAAACAATTTCATTGGAATATTTATAAATATTTGAATAGATTTTTCATTTGGAATTTGATTTAGATTTAGATTGAGATTGAAGTACAACTACAAGCAGCCATTACACTCTTAATGCAGTGATTCTTTTCAATTTTCAAATGTATTTTATCACATAGTTCTATAGACAGGCAATTTAACCGATCTAAGCTCAGATTTTCCTTATACTGATACATGTGTACTGTCCAGGATGATTTGTGTTAGACGAGTTTTGTCTACATTTTTTATTCCAAGTTTGACATGACATCCAGTAGTGGATTATTAAGAAAATCAATGTGGTCTGGTGGTGTCATTAAACAAAACAACTTTTAGCGTTTTTACAAAAACGAAGATTATTTTAGCTTACTTTAGCTATCCTGTCAAGTTCCCGATAAAGTATATCCATAGACATGTTGATCACCTAGTTTATGATGCTAATCGCCTTTTTAACTTTGAACTTTGTTTCAGCTTTGAACTTACGTCATCAGCCAATGACGTCGATTTAGTACGGTAGCCTACATGGATTGAAGCATTTTCATTGGCTAAACTTGCAGGTTAACCAGGTATTTTTTTTATAACGCTGTTGGTATTATTTATCTAATGATATTTTGTGTATTGTGAATTATATGTAAATTAGGGGACGTTCGCAATGAAAATGAAGAACATGCATGTATACATATAATTATTTGTAACGCTATAAACAGGACGTAAAGCTTAAAGAAAACAAATTATCTACCCTTGATTGGGGGCGCTTCGATCACGAATTAACAAAATGGGGGATGTTTTGCTTGTTAAAGAAGACGGTGATGAATTTGAAGTCGACGAAGAAGGTGACCGTATGTAATTAATTTTTTAATTAGAGAAATATAAAACCTTAGTTCTAGGCTCCAAATCCCTTGGTTAACAATACTTTATAACAAGCCACGTGTGTGTTCTATATCGTCCAACCCAAGAAGAACCCGAGATACACGTGTTTCCGACGGAGTCCGGCGATTTCGCCCCCGGTCGATCTCTCCCGGGTGATCTCGCTAGCCGTAAATTCCATATACTGCTGGGCGAAATCGCCGTACTCTATATACATATAAGCAGACGGGAATGGGCAAGAGTACCGTATTTTCCCCACCTCTATTTTAAAGAAATATTTCTTGGAATTAGTTTAAGGTTAGGGTTAGTGATAGTTATATACAATATATTTTAAAACAATTTGTTCTGTAAAACCAACATGAAGTTTATATTTCGTAATCCAGTATCGCTATGTTTTGCCTTTGAAAAATTAGACATTTTGACTATTCAGAATAGTATTCTGTATAAAATTTCTTCTACACGGGTGCTTTTGATGGTGCTTTTGGAAGAAATATAGCACAGAAGACAGAATGAGGCATCATGGGACTAAATCTTCGTTTTATTCCGTACACGTTCGGTTCATTCCGTCAAAATACACCCTATGAGATTTATAAGTATTAAAATGCAGTTTCACTTGTTGATCCACTGCATGGTCGAGTGGATACAGTGGTCGGCTACAGTCCCGATGGTCTGGAGTTCGAATCCAGGCCTAGCACTACATCGTTTGTAGTGTTTAATGCAATACCCAGTTCATATGGTTAATTCAATACCCCAATAGTGGGGAAAATACTGTACTCTTTCCGTACTTTAAGCTTATTATTATTTAGTACATGTTTTGGGTTTGATATTGGTTTCTCAAAAAGTTGGGCGTGGTCGCCGACATGTTTGTGTGTTCCATTTTATAGTACACTTATATATTTGAGAACATGTTAATGTTACAAATTAATAAAATGTCAAACTAAAAGCTTGTGTATGTTTTCTTTTTTCGATATGTTCTTTACATCTACGGTTTTATAGAACTGATCACATTAAATTACCAGTAACACTAACAGAAAACTAACGAGATAAGATACAAGGACAGATATAAAGATATATTGCTTATTAGCATTTCACGATTTCAGTTTCATTACAGGGAAATTGTTTCTGTATTTTAATAGTTAATACTGTAATACAGATGATTATAATATAATTCATTATAACAGTTTATGTCTATATGTTGATTAGAGTTCACTATTATTAGTGTTAATCGTCTTTAAAACGGTATGCACAGTGGTCACTGCGAGAAAACTATACTCACAAGAAACACCGACATCGTTTGTTGTTCCAATTAATACAGCATTGTAGATTTAAACAGATTATTAAATTAAATTAATCATCCACAATATACAATTTACTAAATTACCCCGAAAATGTGCCTCTGATTAGTCATACAATTTTCTATATACTAGTTAATTACAAAATGAACCCCTTTCACACTTTAGGCTACTGTAAAGTTCTGTATATTAGGCTATACAAGTTTCCAGGGAAATTATATTTGCTTGCATAAGTTTATATTATTCGTTATGCTTTTATATTCGCATGTGTATATATATATACATGCTTTATTATTTACGTTTTTAATGATTAACACACTTCCACCAACTTTGATATCAATCTACAATCTTTACAATACATACACCTTATTTGATATATTCATTGTACTAATACTGATAAATAATCACAGATTATTGTGTTAGTTAATTGATTAATCCCATCTCGTTAATTATGAGTGTTCATTGTTAAAACTAATTATATAATTAACGTATGTGTTAGAGGCGACATACGTAGTGGAAGATCCGGTTGACGTATTTCCATGACCACCCCGTCCTGCAGATGTCATAGAAGACTCACTTGTTGAACCACCAAGCTTAATTCATTAAGCAGAAATAGCGACAGTCCCTTCAATTTACATACACTATGTACATACACCCCAAAGTAGCCTAAGTCCGGACAAAACTACGGTGATTTCAACCAGCAGGGGCCTTACGGCGATATACAGCGATTTCACCCAACTTCGATCGGCAGAATACAAACACTAGCTAACACTTTAACAGGCAAAGACAGAAAAAAAAGGACATCACATTTGATTTGAACATTGTTCGTATCATTTCATGCAGTAAATGATAGTAATATAAACATTTTAAATAATAAAATTCCTCTTTAGTTAGATATATATAGTACGGCGATTTCGCCCAGCAGTATATGGAATTTACGGCGATCTCGCCCTACTTCTTTCCGACATAGTTATTCACGTTAACAATACAGTTATCCGATATTTGATCTGGGCAAGTCGTCCGTATCCTAGGCATTTAACCGTTTTAAGGAGGATGATAATCATAAACAAATCAATGTGTTCTAATTCTAAATAATTTCATAAAATAACAAAAAGAATAACCATAAATAATAATATTGCTACAGTTATCAGATGATCTACCGTAACAGATGAACTAACCTCCGGCTCATCTTCTGATTCATCAAGTAGGCGTATCATAAAATATTGTTTGTTTCCGGTTACCCGACCGACCCTAATTTGAACCTGCCGACCCTAAAACTTTCCACGAAAACATTCCAAAACTATCACAAGCACTAATTTGGTGTCATTTAGGGGATAACCCTACTGTGTTTTCCGATTTGCGGACGTATATCGGTGGTTTTACTGTCGCAAATTTAGTTTTATTGGCGACCCGTTATTGATGGAGTTGCTTCCCTTCAAATTGAAGTTCGGTAACTTTCGTGAGATATCGGGCGAAGAGTCGGAAAATAGTTTTCACGGATATATGCGATCTTTTCCGATTTACTCTACATCTAGCGTAGCATGGTGTTCCGATTAATAATAATAATAACTATATTTAATGATTTACTCCAGCGACAAACTGGCCTTATAGAAATTTAGTGACCTTCTGATAAACTAGGGGAGGAAATGTTTACCGATACTGATGGAGTTTACTGCCAAATCAAATGATTAAATATGTCAGTAAGATCTCGATGCATTTCGTTATTTTTTGTAAGTGGTCACTGGGAACTTCGCGGGTTTCCGCTAAAAACAGTGTCAGAATGACCATGTGTTTGACGTCCAATAGCCGATGATATTAAAGATAAAAATCAATGTGCTCTAGTGGCGTCGTTAAATAAAACAAACTTTACTTTTCAACATTCGTTTGAGCATCCTGAACATTTGTATTGCATTTCTATTCATTGGACCAATTGATTGCTTCAAACCAAATGTGTACTTTAATACTGGATGCATACAGAATAAAACTAACATTGCAAATTATAAAATTGGTAAGTCTACCATTTCTTAGATACACTAGGAAAGATAATATTCATAAAAAAAAAAAAAATGTTATTGTTAGACAGATAAGGCTAGAACCCTTCTTTTCAGTTTTCATTAAAAGAAATTGTTATAACTTATTTACTGGTTTCTATCCAATTAAGGTTCAACCAAGTCTGTCCTGGACCAGTACAGAAGTTAAGTGTTAGTATGAGTAAACCTTCTGCCTATTATTAAACAGCAAGTGGTCTTTTGTATGTACTCTCCCACAGATAGGTTAGCACCATGTTGCCATCAAAATGCCTTGCCTTTTATAAATTATAAGTTGCCCATGTAAAAAGAAGCCTTTAAACACACCTATGTGGATAGTACTACAGTAACATATTTTCTTTTTTTAATTAAGTTATGAAACAGATATAGAAAATAAAATGGCCATACGGTTTTTGTCCTTTTAAAAAGTATATAATGGGAAAAAAAAGCCCTTATATTTAAAACTGCACATAAAATATGCCCCCAAAACGTCACTTTACCGTGCCTTACTTCATTTCTAGGGAAAACACTGTGATGAATGGTATTGTTGGTTTGCATAATGCATTTCTATACATGCAGAGGTTATTTTGGATACCGGTAGTCAACACTTTTATTTAATATCGATAAATAAAATTATTTTCCAAAATAAAATGTTTTTCCTACCTACCCTATATTTTTCCAGCATGTAATAGGAAACGAGTAAAAAAATTTTTTCGGCCTAACTAAACTACTTCATCCACAGTAAAAAAATTCTTGAGATTTTTGCACTTTTGTTGGCACCATCATATAACTTATTGGTTTAAAATGTCAATTCCTAGCAACTAACTCATTGTGATAGTAATTTGACATATATAGTTAGAGAGAACAAAATGTCCCATTAGTAGCAAGGGATCTTTTATATATGCACCATCCCCCAAACAGGATTGCACATACCACAGTCTTTGATGTACCAGTCGTGGTGTGTTAACTGTTTCGATGATGGAATCCATGTGAAATTGTTAGGGATTGGGATATGTTTAAATATTTAAAACAGATCCTGTAATAACTTACTAAGCAAGGGGTCTTTTATATGCACCATTCCACAGACAGGATAGCACATACCAGTCGTGGTGCACTGGCTGGAATGAAACATAGACCAATGTGTCCACCCGATGGGGATTGATTCAGTATTTAATCAAAATAATAATACATAAATATCAAAAATTAAAAGAAAATAATTTCAGCTGTGTATGTCTTTTTTGTTGCAGAAGGTCTCGTGAAGCTTAAAGAAAAAGCTAAAAAAAGGAAAGGCAGAGGATTTGGATCAGGTTTGTATACACAGAAAATATTTTCATAAAAAAAAACATTTAAGTTAAAAAGTACATCATTAACTAAATTATGCTGTATTTAAACATTTGTTTTTCTTTAAATACACAAAGGGTAAATGTTTAGATAAATGAGGTTCCTGGTACTTTTTATATATTTTTAAAAATTAAAACAAAATAGATTTTAAAGGACTGATTCATTATAATCATTTAAAAAAAATTTAAGTGACATTTTCATGTTGAACAAGTACTTATATTACTGGCATATATCCAGTGGTGCATAATTTATTAACAGTTACTGTGGTTTTATTAAGTACTCCACTGCCAGTCCAACTGGAAAAGACTATAATTTTTGTCTCAATTCTTCTATGTCCATTGGTCTGTTCCACATACACGTACACTTTTTTAATACTTTTTTTCCATAGGGATTACAGGGCTAGCTCTGGCACTCGCCAAATTCGTCAATTGCGAATTTTAAAAACAATTGGCAAATTTTATTTTAATTTGGTGAAATAATTTCAAGTATTAATTGATATTTTGTTACAAAATAACTGGGTTTCTGTAAGTTTAATAGATAATTTGGTGAAATAATTTCAAGTATTAATTGATATTTTGTTACAAAATAACTGGGTTTCTGTAAGTTTAATAGATAATTCTGTGAAATTTTCTGCTGACCCAGAGCTAACCCTTGGATTGGGCCGTTTTTGACATGTTTGGCCCTTGAACATAGAACATACAAAAATGTGTTTGGTCCATTAAGGGATATATATTGCTTTAACAGTACTTTCAGAAGGTTTGTTTAAAATAATAAAAATAAGAACAGCCATTGAACACTCACCAAAGTTGTATTGAACACTATGCTATTATTAAATACAGGTAAATGAACATAAATGATTTTCATACTCTTTGCTGTCAGTATGTAGCTATATATATACTACAATGACTTGATGCTCATTTCAGATGGCCCCACAAGAAGTGGTGTTGAAGATTTTGAGGGTATGGATGTTGATGAGGATTCAGATCGAGATGGACCAGGACCTCAAAGATGTAAGATTGTTAAACAAATATTCACTATATTTGTTTTATCTTTCAAAGATGTACGATCGTTATAGAAATATTCTAAACATGCACGCTATAACTGTTTTACCTTTCTGTAATACGAACAGGGCTTTTAATAGGAACTGGCAATACTTTTGAGATATAAAAAGAATTGTAGCAATGTTTTTGCTCTACTTATGGGCCACCTTTTAAAGAACTTTTTTTTAAATGTTAAAAGTTGCCCTAAATACTTCAAATGAAAATGTTCTATTCAAGGGAAGTAACCCTATTTAGCAAAGATTGACAAAAGTCCTGAAATAATTGGCACCTTTAAAAAAAAAATTTTTTTATGTTGTCCTGACACTTAAAATTAAAATTTTCTATTCAGGGGAAGTAACCTGTTTAACAAACATTGACAGAAAATCTATATTGATTGACAGAGTAAAAATTAAATAAATGTATGCCCGATGGGTTAAAATAACCTTATTAGCATCTACCAGATGTATTAGTCATGGATGTATGGTGAACTTGAAGCAAGCCAAGTGTTAACACGCCTTCATAGATAATAAAGTATTCTGGCACCACAAAACCATGGAACATGGTTAAATAGTTGTTAATCATTAAATAAAAAAACCCAAAAAAAGTTGCTCTGGGTGGGAACCATTTCCCGAGATATAAACCCAGTATCCACGATCCTCAAGTCTGATGGGTTCAACTACAAAGTCTAATTAATGATTAGCAGCAAGGTCTCTTTTTCCATGCACGCAAGGCTCAATGGGTAGGTGTAAACCACTTGCACCGACCAGTGATCCATAACTGGTTCAGCAAAGGCCATGGTTTGTGCTATCCTGCCTGTGGGAAGCGCAAATAAAAGATCCCTTGCTGCCTGTCGTAAAAGAGTAGCCTATGTGGCGACAGCGGGTTTCCTCTCAAAATCTGTGTGGTCCTTAACCATATGTCTGACGCCATATAACCGTAAATAAAATGTGTTGAGTGCGTCGTTAAATAAAACATTTCTTTCTTTCTTTCTTTTTCCATGCACCACCACAGAGCAACATACCATCCCCAAATGCTTGGCTTGTGTTAATGAGCAGAGCTCAAACTGAATGATGGCAGTTGCAATATGAATTGCCAAAAGTCGGGAGCTTTACCAGTGGCAGTCTTTTGCTGCCGGATAAAAACTAATGCTGTCTCTGTTAAAGGGATTATTTTTGGTGTTTATATTCATTGCAAAAGTTACTGGTTTAAAATTGCAGTATGTGACACTTTTTGAAGTTTAAGCCTTAAAGGTGTACAAAAATGAATATTCTAAATAATAAAATATAAGTACTTTAAATTTAAATTATCAAAAACAGCTTTAATAGTTTAAAATTAGTTGTCGTGTTTAAAAAAAGAGGGTCTATCACTTTAAGTTAGGGACACAGATAACAAGAATTTGTCAAGTTTTAATGTTGTTTTTGTTTTTATTGATACAGCTGTGGAAGGATGGATTTTATTTATCACTGGCGTCCACGAAGAGGCTCAAGAAGATGACATATTCGACAAGTTTTCAGATTTTGGAGAGATCAAGAATGTTCACCTCAATCTTGATAGAAGAACAGGTTTCTTGAAAGTATGATTTTACAATCACACCAAATTACATAGATCTACTTAAAGGGAATGTCCTGAGTTTGCTGCCATTGTAAAATGTTTTTAACTAATAGAGCCTTATTAACAGATAACATTTTTTGTTTTTAATACTGTGTATAAATTCAATGTTTTTCTAAAAATTCATTTTACTAAGATATATATTATTTTTTACCAAATTATTGGAGGTAAAATCTAGTCTAGGATTTATTTAAAGGGAATGTCCTGAGTTTGCTGCCATTGTAAAATGTTTTTAACTAATAGAGCCTTATTAACAGATAACATTTTTTGTTTTTAATACTGTGTATAAATTCAATGTTTTTCTAAAAATTCATTTTACTAAGATATATATTATTTTTTACCAAATTATTGGAGGTAAAATCTAGTCTAGGATTTATTTAAAGGGAATGTCCTGAGTTTGCTGCCATTGTAAAATGTTTTTAACCAACAGAGCCTTATTAACAGATAACATTTTTTGTTTTTAATACTGTGTATAAATTCAATGTTTTTCTAAAAATTCATTTTACTAAGATATATATTATTTTTTACCAAATTATTGGAGGTAAAATCTAGTCTAGGATTTATTTAAAGGGAATGTCCTGAGTTTGCTGCCATTGTAAAATGTTTTTAACTAACAGAGCCTTATTAACAGATAACATTTTTTGTTTTTAATACTGTGTATAAATTCAATGTTTTTCTAAAAATTCATTTTACTAAGATATATATTATTTTTTACCAAATTATTGGAGGTAAAATCTAGTCTAGGATTTATTTAAAGGGAATGTCCTGAGTTTGCTGCCATTGTAAAATGTTTTTAACTAACAGAGCCTTATTAACAGATAACATTTTTTGTTTTTAATACTGTGTATAAATTCAATGTTTTTCTAAAAATTCATTTTACTAAGATATATATTATTTTTTACCAAATTATTGGAGGTAAAATCTAGTCTAGGATTTATTTAAAGGGAATGTCCTGAGTTTGCTGCCATTGTAAAATGTTTTTAACTAACAGAGCCTTATTAACAGATAACATTTTTTGTTTTTAATACTGTGTATAAATTCAATGTTTTTCTAAAAATTCATTTTACTAAGATATATATTATTTTTTACCAAATTATTGGAGGCAAAATCTAGTCTAGGATTTACATTGGATTTTGAGGTATTTTACAAACTTGGCAGGATAAAGGGAAATGATAGTCAACAGGTTTACCAAGTGAGATATCATATATCCCAGTTTCCAGAATTCTGACGAATTGACCCACAACTGGTGTAACAAAGGTCGTGGTATGTACTATCCTGTCTGTGGGATGGTGCATATAAAAGATCCCTTGCTGCTAATCAAAAAGAGTAGCCCATGAAGTGGCGACAGTGGGGTTCCTCTCTCAATATCTGTGTGGTCCTTAATGATATGACTGTAAATAAAATGTGTTGAGTGTGTCCTTCCTTACTGACGAATTGACCTGGTGGTTGGGAACTATGAGTTTGACATTGATTTTATTTGTATGAAAATTATGACACATCTGATTACATTTTATGACAATTTTAGTACACAGTTATGGCTATAACAAAATTATGATTGTATTTTAAGGGTTATGCTTTGGTGGAGTTTGAAACGTTTAAAGAGGCCCAAAGTGCCTTAGAAACGTTGAATGGCACAGATATCCTTGGTCAGAAGATTAGCGTTGATTGGTGCTTTGTGCGAGGTCCAAGGCAAAAGAGGTAAGATCCACTGCAGGGCTTGTAGAATTTTTATAAAATCCACCAGCCATGGGATCAGTGATTTAAAATGTTTACTAGCCAAGATTAAAAATTCACTAGCCCTATTTTACTTTAAGTTAATACAATTATACTAAATAATAGTAATAAGAGGGAGATAGAGGTTAAAAACACTAACAATGGGTTTAGGGTGGGGAAGGATATTCATATTTACAAAATAAACTTAACTGCAACCTTTGACTTTTCTTATCACTGGCCGTTGGGCATGGCAATAGTAGTTATTTACTAGCCCAACATTGAATATCACTAGCCATGGGAGTGGGGCTACCATAATCTAGAATCCCTGCACTGTAAAAGCTGATGATTAATACATCAATATGCTCTTGTGGTGTCGTTAAAAAAAAAAAACACTTTAACTTTGCAGTTTGTTAAAAAAGAACAGTAGTGAAGAATTGGACAGATAAGCAGGCATATATGAAGTCAAGTTTATTTGGTTCCATTTTCATCACATTTTCCTAATGTTAGGATGTCATAAATGTTAATTATTGCACTTTATTTAGTTGTAAAGATAGTTAACATTATTCTGAATGAGTAAAGTATACATTATCCCTTTCCAAGTAAATATTTAAGGATGAGTTGTTCCCCCTTGGCCACTTCAAGCCTATGTACAAATGTAATTTATTTTCACCGTTGACAAGTCCACTTAGCTGACCCATTGCAGTTTTCCCCACTTCAACTGGTGCCCCACGTCTAGTATGTCAACGGCTGTTTTATGGGCTGTCCTGTTTGTGGAATAGTGCATATGAAAGATCTCTGGCTGTTAATGGAAATATGTTGCGGATTTCCTATAAAAGAGTACATATCATGATTATCATATGTCTGACATCCAATAGCTGATGATTAATTAATTAATGTGATCTAATGGGGTCGTTAGATAGAGAAATGTTCCTTCTAATTTTGAAGTCATATTTTTCCTTTGACCATCAGCTGTTGGGTGTTAAATATTTGATAACTTTTAGACTTTTATTTATAATTAAATAGCTAAGGACCATTCACATGGTAGAGGAAACCTGCTACCACTCTATGGGCTACTCTTTTCAGTCAGCAACAAGTGATCTTTTATATGCACCATTTCACAGACATTGGCTGGATCAAGAAATTGTCTAATGGGGCCCACTGATGGGGATTGATCCTTGGGATACCACTGGGAAACATCTTGCAACCACTATAATTGTATATCCTAATAGCATTGAATTTAGTTTTTGCCTTGATAAAGCTTTAAAAGGGCCTTGAATATTATACGTTAAGTCTGTATGAACCATGGAAGCGAAGTTATTTCCATTTATAATGTCAACCGAGACATCTTAAAATTGCATTATTTCTTGAAAGGGTTGATATTTAAAAAGAATGAGTTATTTTCCATGGCCACTTCAAGTTTGTGCATTGATATCATTTATTCATTGAGCTGTTTCTCATTCCAGCCAATGCACCATGACTGGTATATCAAAGGCTGTTATATGTGCTGTCCCATCTTTGGGATGGTGCATATAAAAGATCCCTTGCTACTAATGGAATAATGTAGCAGGTTTTATTTTTAAGACTATATGTCAAAGTTGCCAAATGTTTGACATCCAATAGCTGATACCACGACCGGTACACTAAAGGCTGCGGTATCCTGTCTATGGAATGGTCCATATATAAGATCCCTTGCTGCTAATCGAAAAGAATAGCCCATGAAGTGGTGACAGCGGGTTTCCTCCTTTAATATCTGTGTGGTCCTTAACCATGTCAGACGCCATATAATTGTAAATAAAATGTGTTGAGTGCGTCGTTAAATAAACCATTTTCCTTCCTTCCAGTAGCCGATGATTAATAAATCAGTGTGCACTAGTGGTGGTGTTAAACAAAACAAACTTTTATTCCTTGAAAGGTTGATAGTTTAAAAGAAAATTTATTTCACATGGCTACTTCAAGCCTGTGCACCGACATAATTTATTTCCTTTGTTGATGAGTTTTAATTTTTTGTTTTTAGCCTAAGTAGCAGTAGAAGAGATGATCGGAGAGATGACCGGAGAGATGACCGGAGGGATGACCGGAGGGAAGATCGAAGAGATGACAGACATGAAGATCGAAGACGACGCTGATGTTAAACATATAAACATTTTGCCAATACAGAAGAAGATGCCACCAGTTACATTTGAAATCATGGAAATGTTTCAGAATTCCCATAAGAGTGCAATTTCAGTCAAAGCACAGCAAATGATGACGGTGTCTTTGAACAAAGTAAATTCTCCTCTGCAGAAACGGCATAATCACCAATCATTTGAAATGTTTTCGGAAATAATTATGGGACTTTTAAATGTATGGGTTAAATGTACCAAAAAAATCTAAGTACTGCAGTAATGGCCCTCAAACTGCTATAAAGTATTTATTGGTATATATATATATATAGTAGTTTTTTTGTTTTTTTAAACATGTTATTGTCCTCTGTTGATGTAAACAAGATCATGTAGGTGGCTTCTGACAGAGATGTATTATGATCAGTTAGTCACCTTTAACATTTTATGTTTTATTTAATTTTCTTTTTAAAAAGGAAGAATGACAAGACGGTAATACTTTGTATTCTGCTTAAGAATTTTTAAAAAAATTTTGGTGGGCGTCCTTCCAGTAGTTTCGTCACTTGTTATGGATAAAAGAGAGCTACAAATCAATTATGGTGCCTAAGATACTTGATTTGTAAAATTCAGAAGGAAAATAGGAGAATTGAGTGTAGCATCAGTATGTGGCATGGCTACCTGCAAACAAAATGTTTTATTCCATTTTTTTTTGTTTTTATCAGACATTTGTACATTTCTCATTTCTTCATGAATAAAACAACCTGTCATGAAATCATTTGTTTATTTATATACATTGACGTAGCTAGGGGTGCAACAATACGGTCAAAACTGTATTGTGATATATTCCGATATAAGAAACTGTATTGCAATATAGTTAATATTATTTAAATTTAATATTTATGGTGTTGTTTTTTTTTAATGAAAACAGAAGGCATAACTTTTTAATGATCTTTATTAGTTTCAGCTGTCAGGCTAAATGTTTTAGGCCATATTTTTATTTTTTAACACAATACTAGTCTACTAGAACACTGGTGTGATGGTGTCAAACTATTTATAAATTGTCACATTCGGAAATCCTTACCATCGGGCTTTTCCCTTGACACGGAAATGTACGTATTGAGTCGCAATGTTTCGGCAAATCAACCGAGGTTATTAGCAAAGATATTTTGAAAGATCGGCCGAAGTATTCCGAGTGCCGTGAAAAACAGCGAAGTGTGATTCTCATTTGTTGGTTTATTTTTTTGAAGATGATAGTCGTAGTTGTATTCCAACGTAAATGAACAATGAATGATAATGTGTAAGTAACAAAACATTTATTTGTAATTATCGTTAACTGGTTATTTTCATTGGACTTTTAACACGTTTTGTTTAGAAGTTAGAATCAAGTATAACCAACCTATCACTTCGTATGCCAACAAGTAAGCCGTCATCACCAATTAATAAAATGATGTGGTTTTTGTTTGTTTATTTGTTTGCCTATTTCAAGTCAAATAAGATACAAGGAAAAAAATAGCATGTAAAATCACGATACGCAAAACTACCGTGGTTCGTATCAAGCTGATCAGTTATTGCGGTATACCAGTTTATCGTTGCAGCACTATACGTAGCCATGATCTTGTATTGGGGAGGGCCACCCACACTGTATGAGTTACATTATGGGGCGATATGCAAATGTAACAGTGGGTTTGGGAAAAAAAAGTACCAGTTACATTAGTGACTATATAATCTGTTGAACAAAAAATGTAAGCCAGTGTTCTGCATGAACTGATTTAATTCAATATTATATTTTAAAATGTCATCTGGTTGAATTAGGTCACAATAAAACTGCCCAAAAAATAAAAGTGAGCAACAATTGTTTAAAATTCATGGATAGTCAACATTTATATTAATAAATTTGGCATGAAGAAATAAAATTTAAAAGACTAATATCATAAACCATCATTTAACAAAAACTTAAAACTACATTTTGTATTTTTCTAAACATTTATTACAGACAGATTTCAGAAATTGGGAAGTATGCACATCATTTCTACTGTGTGTCTTTAGATTGATACTCCTGGCTAGATTCCACAACTTTAGTTGGGATCCTGCTGGTATACATACTTTTAAGGAATTGTAGCAAAACTACAGCAATAAAAATAAAAATATCCCTCATCTGTCAACATGATTGATCAAAGTACAGTACCATCAGTATAACACTCTATTACCAATCAGAAATAAACAAAGAAATCGGCAATAAACAAGACCAACCAATATAGTGGTAAATAAATATATGACATTAAAAGCAACAGAATGACAAACATGATTTGCTGCTTGTGAACAAAGTGATACTCTTGAGTGACCCATCTTATGATGAACGTTCCCATGAATCCTGTTTCTGATGTCGACTTCAGTGATTGAATGAAGATGTGAATATGTCAAAACTGACAAGTCTAAAATTGGTACATTAGGAATGCAATTTTTAATTTTTATTATCTAAATTTGTGCTTTAGGTGTTTTTTTTGCATAAAATAATTTTCATAAATTTGTCAAAACTTGCAAAATTAATATTGATATATATTTATACGTTTTTTAAAGATCATATTAGTTTTAATATTTAAATAGATATTAACTGCATCCCTAAGTACTAATATAAATATTGCTTCTGTTTTTCTTTCACAAGTTGAAATGAAACAGGAATGTGTTGTATGTACATTTTAACTAGTTCATAATCTGTATTTTGTACATTTTTGTCATAGGTTTCACATTTTTGGATATTCCTCTTGTTCATATGGTGCAGGTTCGTTCCAGTATTCATCAATAGGTTTACTGAATGCATCGTTTTTCCTGAACGCTGAATCTGTCTTAGTTTGAGAAACGCCCTGTGTGAAAAAAAACCATATAATAATTACATAATTTTTTTAGCCAACTACTTATTATACTGGGGTCATAAAATGTGCATATTAATAATACAGAAAACAAATTGTACATTTACTGTGAACCAAGATAATGGTTGCATTAGTATAGCAGGGATTATTTTGTTCAGCACTGCATCACGATTTCCTATGCAAGTTTCAGAGATTGCAACACAATTTTAAAACATACAGCTAATCAATTTTCAATTGACGAGAAATATTGCTAATCAAGATTTTGAAAACAAAATGTTCCCTATGTAGAGGTTTGAGCTTTTAAAAGATCATTTCAACTTTTTATTTTTAAATGGGTTACATCTCTGATGAACACGGGGTGGGACGTAGCCCAGTGGTAAAGCACCCGCTCAATGCACGGTTGGTATGGGGTCGGTGGGCCCATTGGGCTATTTTTCGTTCCAACCAGTGCACCATGACTGGCAGTGGTATGTACTACTCTGTCTGTGGGATGGTGCATATAAAAGATCCTTTGCTGCTAATCGAAAAGAGTAGCCCATGACGTGGCGACAGCAGGTTTCCTCTCTCAATATCTGTGTGGTCCTTATGGTCTGACGCCATATAACTGTAAATAAAATATTTCCTTCCTTCCTTCCTGATGAACACAGAGATGAATATTCTAGGCAAGAAACTTAATTTCAACAAGAAGTACCATACACTGTTTTTTTTTAGTTCTTTGCACCTTTAGTGAAACACTAATAAAAGTACAAGTTCTATTGCTCACCGTCACTTTGTCTCTGTGCTCCGACCAAAATGTTATTGGTTGTTCAGTTTTATAATCGTGACACTGAAAAAAAAAGAGAAATACATCAGCAGGGTATAACATAATGACAGATTCGGTAAAAGAAATCCTTCCTACAACCCCATCACAAAATGGATATGGACTGAAATGAAGTCCAGTGGTAAAACTCACTTGGTCTAGGACCGATCCCCATCAGTGGGGCCCATTAGACTATTTCCTGTTCTAACTAGTGCACCACGACTGGTATCTCAAAGGCAATGGCATATGCTATCCTGTCTGTGGGATGGTGCATACAAAAGATCCATAGCTACTAATGTAGCAGGTTTCCTCTTTAAGACTATATGTCAAAATTACCAATACATCAATGTGCTCTAGTGATGTTGTTAAACAAAACAAAATTTAACTTGTCTCCAAAAAGCATTAATTTCCTTACCATAAAAACAGGACCAAGTTCTACACAATTAGAATACTCACAGCTGTGGGCGCTGGTGGGACAGAGACAAAATCATCTTTGTTGAAATCTTTCATAGTGATCGATTTATACTCCTCAACTTCCCGTTCTGGATCGACAGCATTTGACTTCATTTCGTTACTAAATAATTAAAAAAAACAATTAGCAAAAACGTTGATCACGCTGGAATTCAGTGTATTGTGTAATTCTAATCTAGAAAGCTTCAATCTGTAAGACTGGTTCGAGTTAAATATAATATGAAGTAAAACACTGTCCAAATCGCCAAATGCGATTAAAAGTTGAATTTGGCGAATATATCTCATTACAAATTCGCCCAAAAGTTATTTAATAAAACGTGCAATTTGTATGTTTATAGTTATTTTCAAAAAATAATTCTGTTTAGCAAAATATTACTTTAATTTGGGTATACATTTTCTGATCAAAATTTGCCAAATAGAGTACAATATTTGTTTTAACTGATGCCTGCAATTTTCTTTAGGGGAAATCTACTGTTATTAGTAAACATATTTTGAAGAATACCATTACTAGTCAAATTTGACATTTTCTTGTATTTTGATTAGTGTAACATATGGTACAACATGTTTAAATTTTAATTACTTATGTACTGTTAATATATGTTCACTACTCGTATTAGTTATGGTGTCACTGTGGAAAATAATATGGTGTCACCGTTCATAAGCAGGCCTCAGTGGTAAAATGCTCATCTGATGCTTGGTTTGTCTGGAATCAATCCCCATTTGTGGGCCCATTGGGCTATTTCTCATTCCAGCCAGTGCACCAACGACTGGTATATTAAAGGTCTATGGTATGTGCTATCCTGTCTGTGGGATGATACATATAAAAGATCCCATGCTACTAATGGAACAATGTAGTGGGTTTCCTCTAAGACTAAAAAATACCAAACATTTAACATCCAACAGCCAATGATTAATAAATCAATGTGCTCTAGTGGTGTCATTAAATAAAACCAAACTTAAACTGAAAATTGCTAGAATGATGGTTTCATTTGCACATTGCTAGGTCTAGTTTTGCAAAACACTTTTCCTTCTCTTTTTTTGGCTTTAAGTTCAGGTCATGATGAGTTATGCAAAAACAAAATTTCAGAGGTCTGGCTAACATGTAACAGCATGGGCAGTGTGACAACAGTTTTTATGATTTACTTACACAACTTGTTCAAGAAACATTAGTTCCATAAGTTCTTCTTTTTGACCTGAAAACAATGTAATAACAATATTTTAAAAAAATATTAAAATTTAAATAACTTACAGCTATTAACAATTACAACAACACAAATTAGGTAATTCTTTAACCATCTCCCCAATGCTTTTTAGCATGAATTTTTAATGTAAGCAAAATTAATTCCATGGAACTTAAGCATTATATGATTACAAAAATTAAATAAATCCAGGTCTGGTACAAGTTAAAATGTTGTTCAGGTTACCATAGGTCAAGAATGTTGAGAACCATACTACTTTGTTCTTCACAAAATCTTACCCAATAGTCGATGTATTTTTCATGTTGGGGTGTCGTTAAAAATGTATTTATTTATTCATTCATTTCACAAAATCTTTAAAACAAAAAATACTAAATTTCGATATGTCGAGTTATATTAGCATCATGATATACATTCAAGAACAGTGGCATAAATGAATAACAAAGTATCAGTGTATCTGCTAAGGGATTTAATGGTACCGCATTAATAATGTAAACTGTAAACTTGATAAATGTGTCTTAACTCAGCATAGGTTACCTGTGGTTGAATTCACAAAGCTGTTTTCCAAGGCAACATTGCATTGTCATTGTACATCTATTTGGCATTGCATTATGAGATTACAAAGTTGAAAGTTGCAAGAGTAGTGAATTAGGCCTCATGTCTGTATTAGTGGTATCATGTACATGCTTATTTGAATTTCCAATGACTGTACACCTGATGCTTCTTTCAACTTCAGAGTTTGAGACTCTGGACAAACTGACCTCTCCATATCTACGCCACACTAATAATAACAAGCAATACATATCCCCTACTGGGCCTAAAATATTTGTTTTATCTCCTAAGTTCAAGGGCGATAACTCTGTCAAAAATGGGAATATAACCATAAAATTCAAATTTGATCTGCAACAGTACATGGTAAAGTTAAATATCAGCTCAATATCTTGAGGCATTCTAAAAAAAATAGAGAATAAAAAACAACTATGTTTATCTCCACAATTCAAGGACCATAATTCTAGCAAAAATGGGTAAATCTCCACGAAAGTCAACTTGATCTGTAATGTGGGAAAAACATCCGGAAAACTATATGTGGGACAGACAGACAGATAGAAGGATGGAGATAAAACCTATGGTCCCCTCCGGTTGGACCGGTAGTTGACTAAAAAGTAGAACAGACTGACCTCTTTGCCGGACAGGTGGTTTCGTTGGAGGTCTGTACGTGTCTCGAACAACTGTTAAATTTTCTGCTTTTGCATTTAAGTCATTAGTTAACAGCCCTTGGTTTCCACTACGAAAGAGTTGAGCCTTGTTTCCTGTCTTTTCAACTTCATCATCTGGATAAAGACTTTGAACCACTCGCTGAAAAAAAAAAAAAAAAAAACGTCAATTTGTAAATTTGCTTTTCAGTGTGGTTGTGTGTGAGTGACAGAGAGAGAGAGAGAGAGAGAGAGAGAGAGAGAGAGAGAGAGAGAGAGAGAGAGAGAGAGAGAGAGAGAGAGAGCGAGCAAGCTAGCACATGTGAGGATTGATTATTGAAATTGACATACATTGTCGGTCAGTTGTTATTACTTTGGTTCAGACTTTACAAAGTTAGAATAAGAACCTACAAATCTTTGCTTTCATTCATGTCGAACACATGTTAAAATTAATACAGTAATGATTAAAATAAGCAAACATCATTAGGCTTTATTCAGGATGACACAGTTTCTCGGTATGGGTCGCGAGATCACAAATTAAACATTTGGTATTATTATGTTTGATGCGTTGGATAGATTATGTAAACGTTTTATTCACATCGGAAGATAAATGGCATAGCCAAAATTTTAGCCACTTGTACATTTTATTGCCATTTAATTTTTTTTTTAAATTAGCCAATGCCTTATTTGATCCTTTTTTGTTTTTATATATTGTATACATATAGATAACCTTGCTACAATTTCCTATGAATAAACACAATGAGAAAGTGCCCCACCCTCATATCTAATAATTGCTATGGAACGCAGAATGGAATCAAGCAAAGTAAAACGAAGGAAGGTAAGTTATTTGCGAACTTTTGAAATATACTCATTGCAGGTTTAATTATCATCAAGGATATCGCGCAGTTATCATTAAATTAGTGTTCCCAATCCAATACATTTCTGCGAATCGCTTGGGAGGAATTTACATTCACAGAATTAAAATGTATAACAAATATTTTAACGTGTCGTATCATCTTTAACTGTAGACATTTCCTTACCTCCTCAACCCAATTTTCTAACAGACATTTTGCGTCAGAATTGTTAATTCGGATTTCATTCCGTCCATCATTTAGAACACTCATTTTGTTTTGCACCTTGACTGTGTGTGTGTGTGCGTTTCTGGTTGTTTACACGGAAGTCAAACCAAGTCGTTGTCATGGTAGGCGGTGTACCGTCAAAATATTCCCTACCATGAAAAAGTTCTTCGCGCAAGTGCAGACATGTAGTCTGGATTGTTGGTTTATTTTGTTTAACGACACCATTAGAGCACATTGATTTATTAATCATCGATTATTGAATATGAACCATTTGGTAATTTTTACATTTAGTATTAGAGAGGAAACCCACTACATTTTCCATCACTAGGAAGGGATCTTTTATATAGGCCTACATCATCCCGCAGACAGGATAGCACATGCCACGGCCTTTGGTATACCAGTCGTAGTGCACTGGCTACAACGAGAAATAACCCAATGGGCCCACCGTTGTGAATCGACCCTAAACCGACCATACATCAAGTATTTGCTTTACCACTGGGCTACGTCCCGCCCTTTCGTCTGGAATGTTATGCATGTACTACAAAGACATCTGAAGTTAATCAGATTGATTTACTAGAAAGACGATTGGCCCACCCCACATGGAATTTTGAGCCAAGTATATTTGTGATGTGGTATTTCTAGAATCTTTGTGGAGTGGAAAAGGCTGATGTACTTACAGATCCAAAAATTATCTATCGTTGGTGTTGTTTTGTTTGGGGGTTTTTTTTGTGTGGGTTTTTTTTTTCAACTCTAATGTAGCTCAATATTATCATCCTTAGTTTGGCACTAAATCTTTTCAGATATTTGTCATGTCACAATTTGTGTTATTCGCAATTGTACCCCCATATAAAGAAGTTATATGCAAGTTAAACAGTTTGCTTTGTTTAATGACACCACTAGAGTACATTGATGTATTAATAATCGGTTACTGGATGTCCAACATTTGGTTATTTTGACGTATAGTCTTGGAGAGGAAATCCTACACTTTTTCTCCATTAGTAGTAAGTGATATTTTATATGCACCATGTCACAGACAGGATACCGGCCTCGGTGGCGCAGTTGTTAAGCCATCGGACTACAGGCTGGTAGGTACTGGGTACCGGCTTCAATTCAGAGCGAGTTCTTACGGGCTCAGTGGGTAGGTGTAAGACCACTACACCCTCTTCTCTCTCACTAACCATTAACCAACTAACAACTAATTCTCTGTCCTAGACAGACAGCCCAGATAGCTGAGGTGTGTGCCGAGGACAGCGTGCTTGAACCTTAATTGGATACAAGCACGAAAATAAGTTCAATTAAATGAACAGATAGGATGGAACATACCACGGTCTTTTATATACCAGTCATGATTCACTGGCTGGAACGAGAAATAGCCCACCGACGGGAATCGATCCTAGACCGACCGCGCATCAAGCGAGCGCTTTACCACAGGGCCATGTCCCGACCCTCGGTATGCGAATGCTTAACTTAAACATCCGACTTTCAGTTTGTGCTGATCTAAGAGCTCAAACAACTTCAAGGAATTTTTTTTTTGAGATATTAACAACCATCAGTTTTCCCGTCTGCACAAAAGCGCTGCTTGATATCGTAGCCAGTAAAGGCATGCACACAGCAGAGATTTCTAGTTTAGTGTCTTTTTCCCGCATCTTGGTAATAAAATGTCTCTTGCTGCAAACGTAAGAATATTTTCATTCCCATACTGTAACTTCATTGGAATTCTTGTGATGAGTACACCAAGTCCACAATAATTATATGATTCCCAAATATTGGAATTCTTGCGAGGAGTTGAGTGTAAGTATAAAGACGCCCATATTTGGGAATCATACAATTATTGTGGACTCGATGAATTGGCGGCAGTGTATATAGACATCGAAGAATGATCTTTGTGTATATAATTAAGAAGTTGGGCGGGAGTGGGTATTTATAGTTATCTCTTCTGGGTTTTTTTTTTAAATGTAGAGCATTTACTATGTTTCATCTAGGAATTGGGGTGCAGGTACAAAAGCCACCATAAACTGTCATATGAGAAAAAAAAAAAATGGAACCAAATCAGGAATGCGTCCATTGTGCTACAGTGGATTAGACGCGAACCGTCTTCCATTCTGCAAAGATTCCCTAAAAAAAATGCACAACGAGAGCAAATTTTCAAGGTCTTGTTTAGTGTTACTATCGGTCAGTCCAGGGTATTCGTGAACCAGATAAGACATAGCTAAGACATGTCTGAAAGAACACTACAGATGAAGTGGATGGTTGGTATGTGATGCCACAAGAGCTAATCGATATTGATGGAGGTACCAGAGCAAAGGCCCAAAGAAGAAGAACACGCAGAAATTGTGAACATAACAGACACATTTGAGTCACATGATAAAACTGAAAAATAGGAATAAAAGTCAAGACTTTTCCAGTGTTAGGTAAGCCTGATATCAACATTTGATGTACAGATATACCGGTAAACATAAGCATAAGTTAAGCACAATTTAAATAAAAATGCACATCTCCTTCCCCAAACTTCGAAGTGCTCAGAAAATCCAGTGTTTAAATAATGGAAGGAAGGAAGAAAATGTAACATTTTATTTACGATTATATGGCGTCAGACATATGGTTAAGGACCACACAGATACTGAGAGAGGAAACCCGCTGTCGCCACTTCATGGGCTACTCTTTCGATTAATAGCAAGGGATCTTTTATATGCACCATCCCGCAGACAGGGTAGTACATACCACAGCCAGTGGTGCACTAGCTGGAACAAGAAATAACCCAATTAACCCACCGACGGGGATCGATCCCAGACCGACCGCGCATTGAGCGAGCACTGGACTACGTCCCGCCCCTTTAAATAATGGAGGGTTTGGGGTTTTCAAACGAAGATATAATATATACTGAACTCCAATGAAAACGACCCACACAATTTTCATTTGTTAATGTTATCGCAATACATAACAGGCCCGTATTTAGGGGTGGGGGTGTGTTCGAGGTGTTCGTCCGAACCCTCCCGCAAAAGCTGAGGTCCATAATTTTCCTCTTCTTTTTTCTTAAAAAAAAAAAAAAAAAAATCACAAATATTTTATTGTAACTTTTGTAACTCTCCCATAAAACAATATTTGCTTGTCTTCGTCATTTAGCATTCCCCTTATGAAAGCTGCAGTGTACATGAAGCAGATTTTCTAACTAATCTGGCAATAAAAAGAACAACAACAAAGGAACCTACATGTAGCAAAAAGTTTTAATTGTACTTTCTGTTATATATATTGATGACCTCATAGCATTCGATAATTACGTACATGACAATGACAGCAGTTCACCTTCCTTAGATTTATGAACCAAAGTTAGAAATAAAAGGTTAACAACAGAAATCAGTGGCGGATCCAGAAAATCAATGGGGGGGGGGGCAGTGACGTGAAGTGGAATGCCAAGGGAACTTTGGGGGAGGTTTGGAGGGGGATCGTAAAAAAAAAAATGAAAATTAATATATAACAAAATTATAACTATCGCAAAAAATATTTGGGGTGGGAGGGATCCGCCTCTGGAAAGTAATCCTGTTAGGTCAGGTCAGATCAGGTCAGGTTATAGGCTTTAACGTGCACGTTCAGAACAAGCTATTGTAGCATACAGTTATGTCATGGGGGCAGGATCGAAAGGTAGCTCCTGCCGAAAACTCCTGTTCATGCCTTAGTGATTTAAATCGACACTGGCATCCATATACATGTATATCAATCAATATTTTTCTGTCATTTTGGCATAGAAGTTGCTTTATCATTCCGGTTATTTCCAACTTCATATACAAAAGGCCCCAGCAAATACCTAGTCCAGGGGCGGATTATGCTTTAGGTAAAGGGTGTTTCCGAAACAATATGTAAATGTTTATAATTTGAAATTATAAATTTTACGTAGACATCAATTTAGATCTACGTGGTGGGGTGGGGTTTTTTTAGCTGGGCGGGGGGAGGGGGGTCCGTGCAACTGGGAACCCCCCATAATCCGCCCCTGTCATCGAACCCTCCCACTCGAAATGCTGGCTACGGGCCTAACATAAAATAACTAACCCTAGAATACAATTTTTGGGTTATTTATTTTATCAGAATACACCCAGTTATACCAAATCACTTAAATGTTTTATTTCTTCTTATATTATTATTGTTTTTTGTACAAATCTTACTGGTGCGTTTTCAGCATATTTGTCGCTTCTGGAGGAAGAATGTCTATCATCACTATTTTTACAGTGATTCATGCCATCACAGTTGTAAATATTCCATTGAGCTCTATCCTGTGTAAATTCGGGTTTTCTAAGCAAAGCCTTAGGTTTTCTAAGCAAAGCGGCAGTCCTCCTACAGGCGGTGCAGGAAGGATGGAACATCCTGTTACGGATCTCATAGGGATCATGGAAGCAAACATGGCTTAGCCAAGCATCCTTTCGACTCTACTTTGTTCAGAAATACGATTTTGATAACGGAATTATGTTTTGTCATTCAGATTTATAACTTAAAACAAAGCAGTAATTTGGTAAATGTGCTTATATGAAAACTCGTGACTTTCAACATATTATTTTAGTGTATATATATATATAGATATATATATATATTTTTTATATAGTATATATATATATATATAATATATATATATATATATATATATATATATAATACATATATAATACATATCAAACATACATCATACATACATATACATCTATATATATATATATATATATATATAATATGATCAAATTCGTATCTCTGAACAAGGTAGAGTCGAAAGGAAGCTTGGCTAAACCATGATTGCTTCCATGATCCCTAGTATAATATGCTTTTTAACCCTTGAATGTCTCTTCAAAAACCATGCATATTTGCTGCAAGTTTATTCGGTCAAACTATTACTCCTAATATTCATATATAAAACACAATTGGAGGTGGGGGGGGTGTGTGTGGGTGGGGGTGGACTAACGCCCCCGCTTAATACGCTTAATGGGGTTCAGTTAAACGGGTATTACACTGAAATCTGTTTCGCCTTCCACTGCATCAGCTTAACGTATATATCCGTTGGAGCCCTTTGCAATTACTCATAATGCAGAACAGACTTCGTTTAAGCTGATTGGCCAAGGTTACTCCCTGTGGCCGTGAGTTATATGCGTATCGCAACACGTAGGGCGCAGGTAACTGGTAACTTTTTTTTCCCAGTTACCATATCAAACGTCTGTGTATGTGTTTTTCGTGTCGTGCCTGTCATGCCTTGACGTACAGACAACAGAAAGTGACAGCGAAGTGGACGTGTACATTTATACCTGTAATGCCAGTCCGGTAACGGAAGCAATCGGTACACGACCAGTATCGACTACTTGACAAGGTTCGATCTAGTCCACGCTGACACGTGTGTTGTCGATACGGACAACTTAATCAAGGCACCGCTAGTTGTCATAGTAGGGTAGGAATTATATACGCTCACAAACAGACGCATGGATAAACGGACCAGCACAGCTGTTGACGTTGTTGACTGAGGTAGGATTTCATAATTTAAATAAGTTTTCAAATCAAATAGTAATGACTCTTTAAAAATAAAATTACATTTAGACTATGTTTTAAACTTTAGTTTTATATTAAAAAAAAAATATATATATATATATATATATATATATATATATATATATATATATATATATATATATATATATATATATATATATATATGATTTGTTTTGTTATATGTATAGATGTATAAATATCTATATATTGTACGTATGTCGGGTTTGACTGGTTTAATATACAAACATATAAACGCATGTGTGCAAAGGATACAATATATATATATATATCCTTTTTGGTATCATCAATTTTTTCTCGTGTCGTTGCTGGGACTCGAACCTTAGGCACCGAATGTCCTGCAGTTCCCAGACCACCACTATAATCACATATACATACCTTAAAGGGACAGACTCTAGTTTGTAAACACTACAGCATATTTCTCACTATTAGAGCCGTTTATGATCACTGAAATAAAACTTTACTTATATTTTATTGTTTAGATTATCAATTTCCGTACAACCGAAATGTTTCTGGTCATTCTAGTGTTTCCAACACCACAAACTGCATTTTTCATATTATTAAAAACGCACGTACGTCTGAGAAGTAACAGTTATGGAGTCGCGTTTTAGTTTATTTTTAAGGGTATTTCAACGTCACAGACTCTTGTTTCACTCTGTTGTATCCAAATTTGTAACAGGATTGTAAAGTAACCAAACTTAGTGTCCATATTTACGGTTTGTAACTAGGGTCTAGGTAAAAAATATGCCTTAGTGTTTAAAAACTAGGGTCTGTCCCTTTAATATGGCCCGTGTAAGAGGTTTCCTAAGAACAGGGCTGTTTTAAAGGGACTATCCCGAGTTTGCTGCCATTGTAAGGTGTTTCCTAAGAACAGGGCTGTTTTAAAGGGACTATCCCGAGTTTGCTGCCATTGTAAGGTGTTTCCTAAGAACAGGGCTGTTTTAAAGGGACTATCCCGAGTTTGCTGCCATTGTAAGGTGTTTCCTAAGAACAGGGCTGTTTTAAAGGGACTATCCCGAGTTTGCTGCCATTGTAAGAGGTTTCCTAAGAACAGGGCTGTTTTAAAGGGACTATCCCGAGTTTGCTGCCATTGTAAGAGGTTTCCGACGAACAGGGTTGTTTTAAAGGGACTATCCCGAGTTTGCTGCCATTGTAAGAGGTTTCCTAAGAACAGGGCTGTTTTAAAGGGACTATCCCGAGTTTGCTGCCATTGTAAGGTGTTTCCTAAGAACAGGGCTGTTTTAAAGGGACTATCCCGAGTTTGCTGCCATTGTAAGGTGTTTCCTAAGAACAGGGCTGTTTTAAAGGGACTATCCCGAGTTTGCTGCCATTGTAAGAGGTTTCCTAAGAACAGGGCTGTTTTAAAAGGACTATCCCGAGTTTGCTGCCATTGTAAGAGGTTTCCGACGAACAGGGTTGTTTTAAAGGGACTATCCCGAGTTTGCTGCCATTGTAAGAGGTTTCCTAAGAACAGGGCTGTTTTAAAGGGACTATCCCGAGTTTGCTGCCATTGTAAGGTGTTTCCTAAGAACAGGGCTGTTTTAAAGGGACTATCCCGAGTTTGCTGCCATTGTAAGGTGTTTCCTAAGAACAGGGCTGTTTTAAAGGGACTATCCCGAGTTTGCTGCCATTGTAAGAGGTTTCCGACGAACAGGGCTGTTTTAAAGGGACTATCCCGAGTTTGCTGCCATTGTAAGAGGTTTCCTAAGAACAGGGCTGTTTTAAAGGGACTATCCCGAGTTTGCTGCCATTGTAAGATGTTTCCGACGAACAGGGCTGTTTTAAAGGGACTATCCCGAGTTTTCTGCCATTGTAAGAGGTTTCCTAAGAACAGGGCTGTTTTAAAGGGACTATCCCGAGTTTGCTGCCATTGTAAGATGTTTCCGACGAACAGGGCTGTTTTAAAGGGACTATCCCGAGTTTGCTGCCATTGTAAGATGTTTCTGACGAACAGGGCTGTTTTAAAGGGACTATCCCGGGTTTTCTGCCATTGTAAGAGGTTTCCTAAGAACAGGGCTGTTTTAAAGGGACTATCCCGAGTTTGCTGCCATTGTAAGATGTTTCCGACGAACAGTTTATTTGGCGACTAAAATTACATATTCAATGAAAACAGGTTTTTTTTAGAATACCAGTGTCTGTATATCCAATATGTTCGCGATCGTATGCAGTTTGTAGCAATAATTTTCATTTTACTTCGTATCATTATTAAAAAATATTTGTGCACAAAATTATTGGAAGGTAAAATCCGGTTTGGGCTACCAGAAGCAATAGGACGTCAAGAAACATCTTGTTTATACAGACACTGATTAAAAATCTTTAAAAAACAATTTTAGTAATCATAAAGTCTCTTTGTGTCGTAAACATAAGTTACATTGGCAGTAAACTGAGAATAAACCTTTTAACGATTAAAAGTACATTTTATTAACATTAAGCGTACGGACTCCTATTTTTTGGTCATTGTGGCAGGCTGATTTCTGTCCGATTTAAAACAAAAATGTCTGAATTAGATAACAACGTTTATTCATATTGGCATTATTACTAAACAGTTGACCCCAGCACTGGGAGACAGTTGACCCCCGACCCCATATCTCGTATATTCATTAGGTATTCTTAGAATATCATTATTTATATCTCTAATATGTTTCTGGTCCGCCTAATGTAAGTTTTAAACTGCACTCTATTTTCTACTATTGTATTTTTTTTCATACGTACGAAATTAGTGGGAAGCAAAATATCCAGTTTGAGCTAATACAAACGTTCAAGAGACCAGAAACACGCAGGTTATAGGGACACTGATATTCTGCATGTAAGAGTTTGTACTAGTATTTATTACGTAATGTTTGTCGATGGAAATGCTAAATACTAGCAAGAAACATGTTACAAAGAAGGAAGAAGAAAGAAATGTTTTATTTAGCGACGCACTCAACACATTTTATTTACGGTTATATGGCGTCAGACATATAGTTAAGGACCACACAGATATTGAGAGAGGAAACCCACTGTCGTCACTTCATGGGCTACTCTTTTCGATTAGCACCAAGGGATCTTTTGTATGCACCATCCCACAGGCAGGATAGTACATACCACGACCAGTTGTGAAGCACGCCCCGCCCCTATGCTACAAAGAAAGCGAAGTCAAGATATTCATTTAACGGTAGTTAGCTGCTGAATAAAACTAGTCTATATTGACAGCTTGTCTTGGTTGATTTTTTTTTTTTTTGGTATACTAGTCCCGGTCCTTAAGCGTACGAGACAGTGGTGTAGGGTGGGGAAGGAGGGGAGCACTGCCCCCCTAGTGCTGGATGAAATCGTCAAATATGGTCAAAATAAGCTGGTCTGAAACCTTCTTACCATGTATTTCCATAATTCTACCCACAAAATCCATGTGAAAACGAGTAGTGATTCATTTACAACTCTATATCCAGATTAGGGCATTATCGTTTAATTCGGGCAAAAATCGGCCTGCCCTTAATACAAAAAATGGGAGCCCGTACGCTTATGACTAGTCCAGTAAACTTAGGACTTTTTTTTCTTTTTCTTTTCTGTTTAGCAAAGGACGAAACAAATTAATATAAAGAGTTTTAGTGGATCCATTCCTTAACCACCCTTAATAAATACTAAAAGTCCCTGTGAATCCTCTTTTTAAAAAAAGCCTTCACCGCAATGAGAGGTATTGACTCATGATGTATTCAGTGTTTTTTATCGTCCTAATGTTTATAATAGGGTAAACGTCATTCTATCCCCTAATATATTTTACTACAAACATTAGTGTAACAGAATAATCAACATCCACTGAGGGGACTCGAACCACATACTCTCAGTACGAGAGTCCAGAGCTCTACCAACTGAGCCAATGGGGAAATTCCCACTAGGTACCGCCAGTAGGAGCACTTTATACCAACACTACTACATTAGGACGACCCAGAAACATTACTTAATATACAGACACCGATATTCTAAGCAAAAAAACAACAACAAAAAAACAGCAAAAGTATTTCATATACGCTGAACAACAAAAGAAACGCAATTTTAATTTTGTTTTCTTTTAATTTATTTAAAATGATTAACTTTGAATCGCATTAGTTTTTGGGACTATTAAAGTTATCAATGCTCTGTGAACATTTTAGACACATTTTAACAATCTATTAACAAAATTAATTGTATCATGAAAAAAAAAAAAAAAAAAAAAAAAAAAAAAAAAATATATATATATATATATATATATATATATATATATTGAAATATTTACATTACTTTTGTTACTCAGTATCTTAGTCCTTTAGTCGGTAACATGTTGGGACAGTCCCTTTTCTAATGAAGGCAAGGTGAGAGAGGTCAGTTTAATGGTCTTACATCTTGTCCTTAATATCATTATATGCACCATCACTCTGGGTCGGTGCAGATACCGGGATACGAAACCAGTACCTATCAGCCCGATAGTAAAATCAGTGGTCTACTGAAGCCGGTAAACCGTTAGTTATACGGTCCTGTGATTATATATACAGTTATTTTAGGTCTATCACGTTAGGCGTGATATGCCTCGGTTGACAACTAACGAGTAAACTCACATTGTTACAACTGTCATCTTCGTGAGTTTAATATTTGAACAACATAGACCCTTTTTGTCAGCATGTATGGACACGCAAGTGTTTGCTTTGCAATGACAGTACTGCAAGTTCAATCCTTTTGATCCGGGATAGAGTCATGTTGACAAGCTAATGCGTAGGCCTACCAGGTCGAGTAGAAGTGTTGTGACGTCTGGTCAAAGCGTAAGTCACAGAGAATATGTCAGCATGAATTAATGGATATCCTTGTACATCTAAACTATCATATTCACAGGCAAGTTTGTATTTTTTTTTGTTGTTGTTGTTGTTGGTTTACTTTTTGACGTAGATTTTGTTATAAATTTTCAAGACATTGCGGATGTTTACTCTGAAATCAGCTCAACTGGGTCCCGTTCGTCGGTTGAAAGCATAAAGATATTTATAATTGCAGATGGCACATTCTTTCTCTCAACCGACGATATTAATCAACGGCCATCAGAGAGAGAGAGAGAGAGAGAGAGAGAGAGAGAGAGAGAGAGAGAGAGAGAGAGAGAGAGAGAGGGACGGGAGAGAGAACGGGAGAGGAAATTAAAGAAAGATAGGGAGAGAGAGAGAGAGACAGACACCAGTGTCACAAATTCACAATAAAATAGAAGATTTTTATCAGTATTTTTATGGCATATTTTAGTGTAATCCCTGATGACGTATACCTTTTTAATATCTCTTTCTAAATGTCATTCTGTATTATGTTTGATATACATGTCCAAATATAGAGACCGGTCTGAACAAGCAGCTCTATAAAGCTGGCATGGAATCCTAAATGTTTGTTCATATCTACCTGTGACCTATCATATGACATATCGTTTCTGGAAGTTTCTCTCTCTCTCTCTCTCTCTCTCTCTCTCTCTCTCTCTCTCTCTCTCTCTCTCTCTCTCTCTCTCTCTCTCTGTTAAAAGTTCACATTATACTTCTTGGTTTCTAGTGCATACATACTTCTTGGTCTCTCGTGCAACTTCAAGATACCATTCACAGCAATTTACCTGAGGCTAAAAGATTATGTCTCTGTTCAGGTAAACTTAGCTATCTTATGACAAGGTCAAATTTGTTCTGTTTGTCAAATGATTTTTTTTCCATTCAATCCATATCGTTTTCCCTCCAAGGGATTATATCGCGCTATTTTTAAAAATAAATTTGGTTGATATATTATAGTTTTTGCGTTCCTCGAAAAGACATCCTTGCGTACTTACATGTCACTAAAAATGCCAAATTTGATGAATAAATATGTTGATATTATGTCTATTCTGATAAGTGAATTTAACAAAGTTAATAATTCTCACAGAATCTCCCAAACAACAATTGGAAGCAGCTATGGTAACTCAATGTGATCTTATCAAATGTGATCAAAACAAACTGTGACGTAAGCTACACTTACTGTTATGACAGGTCTTTATCCACGATACCTAAGATTTGATCAAGTTTTTCTTCTATCCCGAGAAATCGCAATTTTTAAAGCATATTGTTTTTCAAGTTCATTATATGATGAAATAACACAAATTTAACAACAATGCACTTACATAAGAAAATTGGTTCCCTTTTTTTCTTTTCTTACTTTATAATATTTGTGAGTGGGAGTATAATAGACCTACTATAAGCCTTTTAACTGTGATATATATATATATATATATATATATATATGCTAACAAAGCTTTTTTTCTTTATCATAGATCTATATATATATATTAGCTATTAATTTATTTTTAATAGTATTCTTTATAGTATGTACTTTTTACATACCAGTATTATATTTTTAGACTAAATGACCTTCTTTTTAATACATTTGAAGGTTTGGTATGTCGGTCAGCACTGATACACAAGTACATGTAATTGCCACTATGGTATCATGAAATGTTATTAACGGTTATTTAATAAGTTAAAACTTTAAATTGGTATGTGCGGTTGCCATATCGGCATGTACTGAACTGTGAATATTGATTGATATTAAATGTAGTTCAAACTGAAAAATTCAGTTTCTCTTAATGTCATTCTAAGTGAATAAATATAACTTTTAACAGTTATGTGGGAGTTAAATTAAAGAACAGTTGTCTTCATTATATAACTGAAAATCAGAACAATAAACCAGGTGAATTTTGTTTTATTATTTATTTAATTAAGAAAAATGTATTAAAACAAAATAAATATAATTAGTTATATATTTTAAATAATATTACAGCTGCATAAATTCGATGACCCGAAATATTTCCCGTTTATGACTAAACTCGCGTTAGTTTTCTCAATCCCATCAGCCATGGGACCCTGGTGAAAAATCCTTGATAAATCCCTGATGTATTCTCTGAAAGAAAACACACTGGCATATCGTGACAAAGTTTCTCAAGGTCAATACAATACTTTAACAATGAAGTCATTTCGTCCTGTCAAAATAAATTAATACAATATCATATAAAGCCTGTGGTAGATGTTTAATCAAAAATATAATACATTTTCATTAAGAACAGGAATACCTTATAATAAAGTTGTATGGTCATTTTTGTAAATATTGAGACAACTGTAATATAAACTGACAGGTAAATAATGGTAAATTATAATTAATAACTGTTACGGAGGTTTTAATCTGCCACCGTGCCATTAAGAAAATGAAATAAATCAGCAATATATAACAGAGAGAGAGAGAGAGAGAGAGAGAGAGAGAGAGAGAGAGAGAGAGAGAGAGAGATAAAGAGAGGGAGTGGGTGAGAGAGGAGAGAGGGGTAATTACAGGTAGAGAAAGGGGTGGTGTGTGTGTGTGTGTGTGTGTGAGAGAGAGAGAGAGAGAGAGAGAGAGAGAGAGAGAGAGAGAATGAATGAATGAATGAATGAATGTTATAAGCTTGAGATTGTAAACACTTTTTAGAATAGTGTACAAATCACAGGTGTTTTAAAGGGGGAAAAAAACCTACATCAATGCATCATGTTGATAATCACGTATTTAATCATTATTATCACAAAGCTGTATTATAAACCCATAACAAACACGCATTGGGCGTTAATGGTAGCCGAACAGAAGCCGCGGACGATACGCAAGTGCAATTGTACAGCACCGCGATAAGCCAATATCAGAGTAAACACACCAATGAACAACGTCAATACAACCCCGGACGTCTTGCGGTCCTATTGTTTCCGACAATACCAACACCAATTCGATAAGATATATTTGTAGTCACAGGCATTGGAAATCCATTACTATACAATAATGCAGTCATACAAAGGTAGGTATATGACTTCGATCTAAACATTTTCAGTAGAATCTATTTTAGTTTCCACTTGCACGGTATTACGGTAAAGGGACATACACACCACGTGTTATTCGTTCTCTCTCTCTCTCACACGCAAAAGTGTCCATCACACCGGTTATATATGATTTTTCATGCGACTTTTTAACTAAAGATCTGTCTACACGATCATACAATTGTTCAAAAACATTGTTGGACAAGCTGTCCCCACTTGTTGATCAACACATGTATGAAAGTATAGACCGATTTTGTAACAAAGTTGGACAAGGCCGGACACCCTGCAACATGTTACAAGATTTAGCTTCATGCTTCATCTTTTGGACAAATGTTGCAGCTTGTCCCCACTTAAAATCACCAATCCGACACTTTAGCACATGTGATCACAGTTCTACGTCATATGATATTCAAAATGGCAGTATCAATATACGGGGAGAATGCATAGTTTAAAAAAAAATTATGATCTTGTAGACGAGGCTTAAGAGAAGTTACGCGTCTGCAGACCTATTTGTGTACCATAATAGAATATTGATAGGGTATGTGTATGTTATATTGCTATTCATGGATCCATACATTCAAACATCTGGTTTGTTTGGGTGACATATGTAGTTACACCACTTGTGAAAGTATTCGAATGTTGTCTAATAATAGAATCTTATTTTTAACAGGTGATGGTCTGAAGTGAATTGCATACTGAACCGCACATACTCTACTTGAAAAGCATTCATGGTTTATGTATCCAATGACAAATGTCACAGCAGAAACGAGATGGATAAAACTGGGCGAAGTTTCGAGTTTCGCATGTCCAAAAAAGTTGCAGAACTCACACAAGTCGTTCACATGCTGTTCACGAGAAACCACGAGAAAGAGGTTGAAATCGAGGCTCTGAAGGACGCGTATGAATATGAAATTCAGTTGGTTATTGCTGATGCCAAACAAAAGATTAGTGCTCTGGAAGTGGAGTTAGAGGACGCACAAACGCAGAAGGGTGTAGATGAAAGCAAATGGAGGTCTTTATTGAACGAAGAAATGAAAACTAGAGAAGAGGAATGGAGAAAAAAGGTTTCTGACGGCGAGATGCTTTTACAGGATGAGAGAAACGAGTGCCAAAACCTTAGAGACCTTCTCATCAACGCTCAGAAGGATATAGAAAAATTACGTCAGGGTGTTACAAATCAACTGACGTACAAGTCAGAGGAACTTTTAAAACGAGACACAGATCTCGAGAAACTGAAAAAATACGTTGCCGGTCTGGAAAGGACTGTCCGGGACTCGGAGAAGGAGAATGCGGACACGGTTCGCGAGTTTGAGAGGAGCAACACGAGGCTGGAGCAGGAGCTGACGCACATGCACGAGCTGCTGGAGGAGGGCCACCAGGCGCGGGAACAGCTGATGGCGAAAAACAGGCAGTTGGAACACGAATTAAAGACTCTGAAAAAAGAATTCAATCGCAAAATATCGGAGATCGTCAGCAACCAGAATGGCAGAGCGCCAAGGATTGCTTCGTACGCTGTAAGTACACGCATACATGGTTTGAAATCAGTGAATTTAGATCGCGGGACGTAGCCCAGTGGCAAAGTGTTCGCCTGATGCGCGGTCGGTTTAGAATCGATTCCTCGTCGTTGAGCTATTTGGGCTACTTCTCGTTTCGACCACAACTAGTATAACAAAGGCCGTGATATGTGTTATTCTGTATATGGGATGGTACATGTAAACGATTCCTTCCTAACAATTAATCGAAAAGAGTAACTCATGGAGTGGCGGAAGGAAAGAAATATTTTTATTTAACCATGCACTCAACACATTTGTGTGTGTGTGTGTGTGTGTGTGTGTGTGTGTTATGTGCTATTTGTACTATTTGTATTTAAATATGCCTACGTTTATAAACACACAAAAAGCTAAGCTATTAAGCCCACCAAATCTGATTTGAGAAATTGCCCATCTTCTTCCCCTCTCCACATTAATCACTATTCCACCACCACCATCACACTCTAAGTCCATGTATTGCTTGATACAAAATAGATATACTTGAGTCAAACAACGTATACTTATTTCCGTGCTTTTATCGAAATAAGATTTAAGCACGCTATCCTGGTCATACACCTTGGCAATGTGGGCTGTCTGTCCAGGACAGTGGGTTGGTGATTATCGCGAGAGAAGTCGGTGTAGTGGCTATACCCACTGAGTTATTAAACACTGAGGGGGGTGTCAAACAACATTCATTTTCATTCATACTTATGTTCGTGCTTATATCCAATTACGGTTCAAGCATGCTGTCCTGGGCACACACCTCAGCTATCTGAGCTTTCTGTCCAGGACAGTGGGTTAGTAGTTAGTGAGTTGGTGTAATGGCCTTACGCCTACCCATCGAGTCGTTAAACTCGCTCTGGATCACAAGTACCACCAAACAGACACCCCTAATATAAATACTATAGTTGCATATATAAAGAGTACTCTTTATTATATAACGTTACTATAACATATATCAGACGTTATTGTTTGGGGATACCTGTGCTCTGGATGGGAGCCGGTATTGGGAGGCGAACTACTACACCACCGAGGCCGGTATATCAAGGCCTTTACTGTTTTCCGTTGTTTTAAAGATTGGTCCATAAAAGGATTAAACAATTAGTGTATATTTTCTTGTTTCTTTTTATTTCCCGAAAAGAACCAGAACGATGAATTGGAGAGACTGAGACGTGAGGTGCAGAGGTATCGTTTAGAACTGAGTAATCGAGACTTGAACTTCAATCGCATGTTCACCAATCAGCAACCCATCTTTGTTGACCAGCGCACGGGGAGAACAAAAAGCACGAAATCGCCATTACAAGTTCAACAAAATGGCTACCACCCATCCACACCTCCCTACGTCAGCCAATCGGTGGACGTTTTGAAAGGTTCAACTAACAAATCACTACCTCAATCTAAAATAGTACACGCTCAACAGACGTCCATTCAAATGTTTGCACGAGAGAAAAGTCATATGAACAACGGTTTTACTGAGGTAATACATGATATATTAACCAATGAACAAGTTCAAAAATCATATCTTACCAAAACTAATATTATTTAATGTTGACCTTGCAATTATCATAGGCCTAAATGGGACAGGGAGAATGCTATTGTGTGAATTTATTTTAAATTCTTTTTTCACCATCTTCGTTGTATGCCTGTATAGAAATTGCATCTGCAATAAAGGCAAAGGTTGTTCATTAAGGCTGCAGTTCAGTTACAATAATTTGTTGTTGAACTACATTATAAAACTTTAACAAGGTCTCCAAAAGTACTCGCACACGGGTTGAGTCTAGCAACTCGATTCCGTTCACAAGACTCGAGTACTCGTGCAAGGAAGAAAACTAATTATAAAAATATTTTACGTCATTTTGCCATACGTTTGCCTCCAGTTACACGTTAAGGCTATGAAACATGGAGGGAAAGCAAAAGTGGAATGAGTGGAATGCAGTACAATGGCATGATTTGGCATCCATGTCCAGCGCTTGAATTAAGATGCATAATGCTAGTTTGTTTTATTCCTTATTCTCTTTATCATCTAGTCACAGTGTAAGTGTAGGGTACTCGGGTCAAGGTCGAGTTTGACCCTCGAGTACTTGAGTCCAATATTTTGGACTCCTGGAGGCCCTAGTTATAAAATATGTTAAAGAATTAACATTCTTCTCACAAAAATAATGGACACACGATCTAACGAAGGCCAGAACCTGCACAGGTCGGACGTGTCTTAGGCCTACGTCAGCCTGTTGCAAAATTTATAATGCATCTTGTATTATTTCAGAATTTAACGTCAGCTTCCGGATCTCTTTCATCAACGCCTTCCAATCCCCGAACTGTGTCATCCCAGAGTCATCTCCCTTCAATAACGCCTACGTCTGCTTCCAGTGAGCACAGAGCCAGATTGAAGACTCTAGCAAAACCAAGGCCGCTGTCAAAAGAGGCTCTCTTTGGGAAATGAAATTATAACATCTTCAACATAAGTTAAAAGAAGACTAGCAAAATCAAGGCCTCTGTCAAGAGGCTCGATTTTGGAAATGACATTATATAACAGCTTCAACATAATGAAAGAAGACTAACAAAACAAAGAGCTTTGTCAAAAGAGGCTCTCTTTGGGACATGAAATTATAATATATTCACATAAATAACATAACACAAACAACTGTTCTATGGTCCTACACTATTATCGAGAAGACGTTAACATACAGAGTGGATGTGGACCAAATGACCTTGACAAATCGTCAGGTAACTGAAAGGGAAATGTTCACCTATTTTAATTGTTTGATACCATATCATATTTAAAAAGATATTAGGCTACAATGTGAAAAGCTGTTAAATACTGAAAACGTTTTATAAAGCCGATTCAGACTGCAACACCGCAGACCAAAGATGTCTCTTGAAGCAAATATCAGGGAATTTACAAAAGAGGTTAAATATTTGTTTTAAAAATGAAAACCGCAATAAGTATTATAAGATGGTAACCTATGTATGATGTATATATAATAAATGTTCTTGTCGTTAGGATTGTCATTTTGCTCACCACTAGAAGAAAGGACGCTGATTATATTTTTGTAATATCCTAATAGTAGGTAAGATATATAAGCCTATTAAAGTAAATGCTGTGTTTGCCCTGACAATGCTCAATTTGCCTAGTCGTGTGTTTGTGATAGGGCTCCCCGTTCATACAAATAACAATCATTGAGAAATCATACATTGCAGTCATCAGATATTATTTTCGTAAATAAAACCATTGAAAATCCTTCAATGTACAGTGCTTGTATATATATGTTTTTGTATTTAAATTAGGGCGCAGATGAAATGACATTATGTGAAATCAAGGCATTTAACCATTTAAAGGGTATTTTATAGAAAATAATCAATAAAAATGTTTCACATATATAACCTGTTTAGTTTTATTATTATTTATTTATTTATATTATTCTTTTTTACTTCTTTTTTTTAAAAATATTTTTAGGGATATGTGCCAAATTGCACGGAACACAAATTCTTTAGTTTAACACGTGTACTAACGGTTAAATAGAGAAATGAGACGTTTGTTAGACCTCTTCTGCAATGAGATGATCTGAAGAATTGGATGCAGGCACAAGTGTAGGAATTTTTAACAGGAAGGGGTCTAGACTGTGGTGACCAAAGTTTATAGGGGAGTCTAGTCCAGCTGGTCTAGTCATACTCGCCAAAAATATACTGAGACAACAGAAAATTTCCTTGAGCAGGGAGAAGTTTTGACCCCAAAACCTCTTCCCGTGCACATAATAGTCCCGTGTAGGATAACTGATTACTGGACACAGGATCCTATGACGATTGATCCTTTGCTTAAAAGCACTATCCTGAGTTGAACGTTTTTAGCATAGGTGTACGTGCTCCCATTTGTTATCGGGGGGGGGGGGGGGGGGTGGCCTGGGTTTTGCCCGAATTTAACGAAAATGCCCGAATCTGAATAACATTTATTCATATTACCATTACAACCATAGGGTTGTAAACGAATCAAAACGAATGTTTACATGTATTACAACTAATTGTGAGGGTAGAATGATGGAAATACATGGTAAAAAGGTTTCAGGTTAGCACAGTTTGCCCGAATATCTCTATTATTTTTTCTCGAATTTCAGGTTTTGCTCCAGCCCGTCTCGTAGGCCTACGCTTATCGTTTTTAACCCTAGCAAGACTTCCGTTTGTTCCCTCACAACAAACTAAACATAGGCTATATCCTGGGGTTTTTTTTCATTAAAAACAAAATATCATATAAAATATTATTAAAAAAGCAACATATTCAAAATTCTAAGTAAATGGATGCGACACTATTTTCACTTATTGCACTTCTTCCTCGCGTCGCATTTTTGCTTACAATTTTGAATCTGTTACTATTTTAATAATATTTAACCTATTAGGCTTAAACATTTCACTCAAGATGGCAAACATCCCAATCTGATTAAAATTAGCTCTACTGGTCTATTAACCAGTGGAGCTAATTTTAATTGGATTGCCAATATCCTTGTAATGGTGTGAAATATCGGATACAGTCCCAATTATAGCGCCTGTTATTTTTAATAATTCATTATTCAGAAGGATTATAAATAATATATTTAAAAACCCACTAGAAACAATCAAACAACAAATAACAAACAACAACAAACAAACAAACAAACAAACAAACAAACAAAAACAAAACAAACCTAACCTAACCTAACCTAACCATACCATGTAACAAAAATATAAAATGACAAATGAACGAACACATTAAACAAGCAGACCCGTAGGAACGATGTCTAGACTGGGAGGTGTGTATGTGTTTGTGGGGTGGGGGGACACGGCCTCTAGTGGGGGGGGGGGGCGGGGGCACAAGCCATACTTTTAAAAATGTACTTATATAGAGTGGGACACAAAAAAAATACAACGTAGATTTTTGTCGTCGAGTGAGGGAGGGGACGGGGTTATGGTTAAACAGTTGCTAGACCACTTCCATGGTCATTTCGTACCATAGTCATTTCGTACCTAATTTGGTCGTTTCGTACCCTAGTCATTTCGTACCTTGGTGATTTCGTACCATTGCAAACAGTCATTTCGTACCTTGGTGATTTCGTACCATGGTCATTTCGTACCATTGCAAAAAGTCATTTCGTACCCTAGTCATTTCGTACCTTGGTTATTTCGTACCATAACTGAAAGTCATAGCGTACCATGGTATAACAATTTATAACAATCACCCTGGTAATGTCTTTTACAAAATAACATTAAATTACAAATTTGTGGTTAATTTAAGGGATATTTTATCAGCAAAAGAATAAAAATTATTGCCACTTTGTATAAACATTAGCAATTGGCTAATTTGGCAATCAGTAAGGTAGTTAATGTTTTAATGGTTGTTATTGTTTATTTCTTAAACAAATAAGATGCAAATAAGCAAGTTTGAAAAGAAGACCTAATAAATAAATAATATTTTGTTGGTCCATTATATTGTTTTGTTGTTTTTGACTAATTTTCTGGAGCAATTTCACACAAAATCAAAGTTGGCAGTTAGTAGTAAATATCATATACGGTTCTTGTCAGGCAAAATGGAAATAACAGTTGACAGGTATTATGGGTATCAATAACGATATGCTGCACAATAACGTGTTCTGGTTTTCAAACTGTCAAAATAAAGTTTTAAAACAAACCCCACTGCTTTTATGCTATAGTCAATTCATTTTCTATATACTGGAATGAAATGACTAGGGTACGAAATGACTAGGGTATGAAATGACTGGGGTACGAAATGACTTGGGTACGAAATGACTTTTTGCAATGGTACGAAATGACCAAGGTACGAAATGACTAGGGTACGAAATGACCAGGCAGCATGGTACGAAATGGATGGTACGATATGACTTGGGTACGAAGTGACTATGATTCTGTTAAACCATTAGATTGAATTATTCATTATCGGCTTATTGGAGTTCAAACATTTGGTAATTTTGACATATACTTTGCCAGGAAACCTGCTACATTTTTCCATTAGTACCAACGGATATTTTATATGATCCATCACACAGACAGGATGTTATCACTAATTTTTAATAAAATAGGTTTACTAGATTACAATTGTTCTGTGAAACGATAAACAGTAATTCAAGCTGTAATTATCCTGAATCTCGGTGAAAAATTTAATGTTACACCTGAAAATTATCTTTGCCTTTCTTTTGGTGTTCTGTATAGGCCTACTTATAAATGATACATAATATATTACGAGTTTACAGGTACCATTCTATAATTTAAAACAAGTAAAACAAAATATAACAAAGATTTAAAAAAAAAAATTTGAAGTTTGTGTAGGGCGGGGGGGGGGGGGGGGGCTGACATCTCCAGCTCCCTCCCCCGGCTCCTAAGTAAAACAAAATATAAGAAAATAAAAGATATTGGTTGATAATTCATTAGGTGTTGTTTTTTTTTTTTGGGGGGGGGGGGGGGGGGGGTTACGTAAAAATAATACTTATTATGTTCAACACCGTTTACTAGTATTTTTTATTTATTTTATGTTTGGGTCTTTTACTTCTAAGCAAGCTTATTAAGTAGTTCGTGTAATGAAAAGTTAAAGTTTATTTTGTTTTAACGACACCACTGGAGCACATTGGTTAGGCCTAATTAATCGTCGGCAATTGGATGGCAAACATTTGGTAATTCTGACTCGTAGTCATCAGAGGAAACCCGCTACATTTTTCCTAATGCAGCAAGGGATCTTTTATGCACTTTCCCACAGACAAGAAAGCACATACCACGGCTTTTGTTTAGTTGTGGTGCACTGGTTGGAACGAGACAAAACTCAATCAGTTTAATGGGTCCACCAAGGTGGTTCGATTCTGCGACGCAAGCACTTCTAGCGAGCACTCAACCGACTGAACTAAATCCCGCCGTATCTCGTGTAGTGAAGTATATAGGTCATTGTGAGATAGTTCATTCTATTTCGCTATAATGAACTCGCCCAAATCAATTTGACAATGAGTTCCCGTGCAATTTGTGGATGCACAGTACTGACATCGAATCCAAAAATGGCACCTAACAAAGAAGACGAAACAATTTGTGCTAAGGGAGACAAAATTGTTAATGTAAACACCAGCATAAAATCTAAATTCGTCCAGCAAATCTGCTCCATTTTAGTAGTGGCGCGAATTTTGGATTGGTACCAGGATTTAAAAAACAAAAATCCACTGTTGGCCTTCGCTTTTTCTCCTATCGAATACTTGGTGAAAGGGCCGCTTTTGTTTGTTGCAGGACAGTTTGGACGACATTGTAAGTTCAATCAGTGTTCAGATTTCAAGATTTTATAAATTAACAACCACATTTTGTAGAAATATTATTCAGCGTAGCCATTCTGTCCATTGTTTACATTTTCCCCATTGCTGATTGAGTGTTGGTCAGGATGTCGCGTGTCACGTAGTGCAGCCTAGTTGTTAACGACACCACTAGATCACATTGATTTATTAATAATCGGCTATTGGAAGTCTTAGAGAGGAAACCCTCTACGTTTTTGTGTTCGTGCAAGATTTGAGGGTGGTTGGGGTGTGCAACATTTATGATTTTAAAATTGCACACAATACCTTATTGAGGTTATATTCAGTGTTTGAAAAGGGCACCTAATATATTCAAGAGTACACTAACATTGATACATTATATATTAGGAAAGAGTTCAATCCGTACCCCTTTATAATCAAGTCTCTAAACACTAACACTAAAACTAACCTTAAAGCTTAACTATTGAAAAAGGGGTAAGGGTCGAACTCCTGCCCCATATTATATATGGCAATACTCTTCCAAGTCTGAGCCCAAGTACTCGTCTCTTCGAGAGCTAGACGGATGTTTGTACAGTT
The DNA here is from genome assembly GCF_016097555.1 of Gigantopelta aegis. Classification (NCBI taxonomy): domain Eukaryota; kingdom Metazoa; phylum Mollusca; class Gastropoda; order Neomphalida; family Peltospiridae; genus Gigantopelta; species Gigantopelta aegis. The sequence continues at coordinate 42,656,222 of NC_054700.1, read as the reverse complement.
AAGATCGCTCTTTCAGTCGCAGATTATTCTATAGTGAAAATACGGAATAGCAGACTACCACACAGTAGACAAAGATTCCCGCACTAATCCTATGATTGACGCTAAATACCTTTACACTGATAATTTTCAAGTTTGCTGATAACAAATATTTCACTTATTTACCACTAATACACACACTACTGGAAAAAACCTGTCAGCATCGTGTATTTAACCAGAATATTATTAAAAGGGGGGTGCTGTTATGTTCTTCACTAAACACAAAAAGTGTAGACCTATTCATTTTGTAGACACTGGATTTTTAGAGGCACATTTAAATTCTTACATGTATGTATCTATGCGTGTGCACCCCTATGCGGCCATGTTTTTTTAATTTTTTTTATGTCAATACCAAAAGATAAATGACAATAATTAGCTGAACAGTTGGTTCATCCAGATAACAAAAATTCCCATTATTTATTATGGGTTATGCTAGTTGTATATAAAACTAGATGTAGTTTAGATGGAGTATGGTAGCCTTACACTGCAATCCCAACAATTAATAAAATATCCACGGCAAAGAACCATGCCTTGAAATTGTTTTCAAATATAGTCCACAGCAGAAAAGGTGCTGTGAAGAATGAAAATCTCCATAGCATTGCCGATTGATGTGGGCAATTGCAGGGGTTGCACTGTTTAATCTAAAAAATATGACTGCCATGTAGATTAGCAAGCCCTCGTTAATGTCGATGCAGAGAATGGGTCCACCAAAGGGGTTTGATCCTGTGATGAAAACACGTCAGGGGCCGTATGCATGACGACCGTATAACTATTTTAACTGCGTTTAATTTCTAACCAGCGTATAAAAACTGAAATTTCCTATGCATGAAGCACGGTTAGGACTAACCGGAGGTCTTAAACGCGGATAAAGTTACACACAATTTTTTGTGCGTTTAAGTATCTTAACCGCGTATAGGTCAGAAAACAACATGGCTGCTGTCATTCTTCAGCGTTATCGAGAACGCCGATTACTGAGGAGAAACAGAATATTTAGGGACCGAACTCATCCGTTTGATGTTTTTGACGATGATGTCATATTTGCCAAGTTTAGATTTAGAAGACAGGAAATTCTAGCAATCACAGATGACATCAGCGTCGATATTCTATTATCTAAACGGATGGGTTCATTGACCCCTCTTCTGCAAGTGCTAATTACACTTAGATACTTTGCCAGTGGCAGTTTCCAAGACGTTTGTGGGGAGCTTATAGGAGTTGACCAGTCAACCGTAAGCCGAACTGTGACAAGAGTCACCGACGTCTTGCTACGTCAGGTACCAAACCATGTTCGATTACCCAAAGGAAAAAAACAAGATGCCATAAAAACTAAATTTTATGACATGAGTGGATTTCCAAATGTGGTTGGATGCATCGATGGGACTCAGTTCAAATACAAGCTCCTACGCAGAATGAACATGAATTTGTTAACAGGAAAGGCTACCATTCCATCAATGTTCAGGTAAGATGATTTATGTATTATAAATATATATTTCATGAATATGTATGTATGTATATAGGTATGTAGGTATGTGTGTAGGTCGGTAGGTATGTGCATGTGTATATAGGTATGTATGTATGTATATAGGTAGGTAGGTATGTAGGTAGGTATTTAAGGATTAGCTTTCGGTAAGGTGCATGGGTGGGTATATGTTGATAAGTATATGGTAATGTGCTGGCTGGATTATAAAGTGTTTATGTTGATTTATGATTGAAATATCTTTTGTATGCATTTGTAAATTATTTCAAATGCATAAACAGTTAATATTTGTTTTAAAGCTGATGTGTGACGCAGACCTCATATTCATCAACTGTATTGCGAAATGGCCTGGAATTGTACATGATTCAAGAATACTACGAGAGTCATCTTTATTCGAAGATTTTGAGAACAAAAGGCAGCCTATGAGAGGAATCATCTTAGGAGACAGTGGCTATATGTTGCGTGACTGGTTGTTAACTCCGATTTCTAATCCCACTACACGTCAAGAGAGAAACTACAACTTCAGTCATAGTTCAACACGTACAGCTATCGAACGGGCCATAGGAGTTTTGAAGAGGAGATGGCACTGTCTTCGCAGACTTCGTTTGACTCCTGCCAAGGCATGTAAAGTTATTGCAGTATGTGATATGCTAAGTAACCGTGCCAGAAGGCTCAACTTAGATGTCCCAGACACAGACAGTGACAGTGACGATGAACCTGACTATGAACAAGCTTCAGATGCCCACATGGAGGAAGTCCTACCTGTAAACAACCCAATGATAGAACGTGCCAGGCTTGCTGCTGGAAAAACTGCCAGAGAGAGATTAATCAACAATTATTTTCACTGAAAGTCCATCGTGTTAAATATTATTAATTGAATATTACTTTGCTTCCTTGTGCTTAATAAAGTGACCACGAAACAACATAAATATTTGCTTTCTTTATTACGTATTACAATTACAAAATAAACGTAAACAATAACTTTGCCTAAGTAAAACGTAAAAACCATACTTGTTCATAGCATGTTGTTCATTAATAATGTAGGTGTAATAAGGAACTACAAAACTAGTTCATTCAGGGTATTCATACAAATATCCCTATTATTAAATGAATTTATTGCAGTTTTCATTACAAAATTTAATTATGTAACTCGTCTTCCTTTTCAATTTTATCAAGTTTTTTAATTTCTAAAAAAAATCTTTTTGTTTTTGTTATTGAAAAAAATGGTCATGGCCTTGTTTTTTTCTATCTCACTTTTGAGATATTCCTCAAAGAGATCATTCTCAAGATCATCTAGCCCTTTCTCTACCAAGGACTTTCTTTTTATTTTTCTATTTTGGGCCTTTGATTTCGTTATTAATATTTTGTCAAGTGATGGTGAAGCTGATTGTTTTGCTTCAAATGTTTTACTTTCATTTACAATAGCAACTGCTATATTATCATTGTCCTGACATAGTGTTGTGTCTACATTTAAAAGTGGTGTTAAAGTGAGAGATGAAGGTTTTGGACCAGAGATAGTTTGGACGGATGTCAAATCCTCAGGGTATTCCTTTGAGCAATGTGGCGTGGGTTCCGAGGAAACCACACACGTAATTTCAGTGTTATTCTTGCACTCGACTGCTTGTGTTTGTGGGTTTTCATAAGTGTCTGTTCCTTGCACTGAAAAGAAATAAATTATACCTAATATTATTTATTTTTGTAATAATCATTATTACGTATTGATTGAATAAAATTCATTGCCATAAAATTTAAAAGAAATTATAAAATGAAATGGTGTTTTGTTAAAAATAAAATATTAATGTGAGTTTGGTTTTACTTTTTAAATGTGTTAGAAAATAGTTGTTTTTGTTTTCTTGCACAATACAAGAAAATAATGTAAATTAAACTAGGGTTACCTTCTATTCCAGTGTAGAGGTTTGAATTTTCTCCAATTATGGTCACGATGATGTCCTCGTATGGCACTGGTTTATCTGGTGGTCCACCTCCCGTTTTCGTCTGTCTTTTCTGCTTGTTTAGGACGGCCCCTTTCAACGATCTCCATTTTTCTTTCGCCTCTTGTGGTGTACGTTCTGCCACGCCGCATGCACTGATTTTTGCAGTTATTCTTTTCCAAATATCCCCCTTAACCTGTTTGTGACAGTTTGGTTGTTGGCCATAAACAATGTTTTATGATCAACACTTATTTCTTCTAATAGCACTCTTATTTCAGTGTCTGTAAAATTCCCTTTCCTATGTCTCTTGGCTTGATTTTCCATTATTGAACAGCATACAAGCACTGAATGGTACTACTAGTAAGGGACGACAGTTACATTTAAGCCCATCCCTCATCCCCTCATTGCACGTGCATGAATACCGCATGAGTGTTCCGAGAGTATTGAGACAATGAAAGAAAAAGCTATGTATCGTAAGGTATTGTTTGTACATTTGTATAAATAGAAAGCCCTACATTTTGTTACAATATAGGCCTAGTAATGAATTAATTTTAAACTTATGTAAGCTATTATTTAATTAAAAAAACAATACACGTTTATACATCATTAATTTTATCCAAACATTTGTAAAAATGTGGGTTAGACTAAACTGTTTAATATGGAGTGAGCGGTATGAGTGGGTACAATGTAACTACTTAATGGTGGAAAAGGTACGTACTGACTATGAATAGCATGATTATAATATGTAAAATCATATAATACCTAACCTGTTTAGCTGTGTAGAGTACCCCCTTAAAATGGCCAAACCATCGTATCACCCCACCCACCCCATTCCACCCCACCCCGAGTTACACATGGTTCTGAATAAATATTTGATATAATTTAGAAGGCCACCAATTATTTCACCTTTTTTTTAATCGAGAGGCAACACATAAAACCCTTACAGATGACATCGACATAATCATCGAACTCCGACATTTCCAATTTTCCAATTTTATACGCGGTTAGCTATCGGCGAACATAGTCATGACTTGTGCATACTAAAATGCAGGTAAAGTTACACGCAAATAACTATACGCGTTTAGAGAGTTAAACGCGTTTATATTTATACGGTCGTCATGCATATGGGCCCAGGTGAGCACACTATTGACTAAGCTAGATCCTGTCCCTGATAATAGTGAAAGTAAGTCGAGACTATGCTTACAGGAAGCACATTTGAAGTGCTTTCTGGAAAAATGTAGTGGGTTTTCTCAGAAGACGTGTGTTAGGCTGGCTTTTCATATATGTATGTCATCTCGAGTAACCTCTAGCCCTCCCGTTATTGATATGTTGTAGGGAAGGATTAGACTAACTTGGAGAGGACTGTGTGTAGAGAGGACTGTGTAATACTTCGGCAATCATCGACGACCAAATGGTAGCCAGCTACTGTGTCTAACAAACAAAATGTTTTCTAAATCAGATGCCACAGAGCTTTAGTTTGATTATTCTTGAGTCCAGTCATGACATTAAACTGATATGTTGTTAACCAGTACCAACGCTACACTAAAAAACCGGATGCCTCTATGCGAAATGAACCTGTGTGTTACTTTCTTGTTGTGACGTACAGAGCAGGTGACATGTTGATACTGGTTAACAACATGTAAGCCTTCCCCTACAACATGTCAATAAGGGGAGGGCAAGATGTGACTCGAACTAGTATGTTATATGTGATAATTTGAGCGTACATACTAAAAATAAAAAGTCCATAAGTGCTCCTACTAGGTATGTACGAGTATGAAATGTTTGGAATTGTATATTACTTTTTAAACAGAGCGTTTTTTTAAAAGTATAATCTTGCCTGAAAACCCAAAACCCCCATTAATTTTCAAGATTTTGGGTATGTAATTTTACCCACCGTGCACTCTGACCAGAAACCTAGGCGTGTGTCATCCATCATTTGTTGTCCAAAAACATATGTCAAGACACTTTCCATATATACGGTTTCCCCTGCTGACAGGTAATTTTAAATCATGCTTTCTGGTTTCCGCAAAAAAATGCAATGGGTTGTGATTAAAACAGTCGGATGATGTGTGTCGGACACTCACAGACATATGATAATGATACAACTAGTTTAGCAGGCGAGCGTATCTGTTGCATGACGGACGTGAAAATCTTACATGTTTATGGAAAGCCACGCTAAGATTTATCAAATATTTAATACGGAACTCTTTGTCCCAAGTTGTTTGGAATATCTACTTAATATTACTTATATTGTTTTTTCAGTTTCATATATTGATGAGAAGGCTGCCCAGATAATTGCGACCATGGCAGACACGGTTGGCCAGTTATGTCAGAAATCTTTAAATAAGGTAATTACATGTGGAGGGTTCATTTTAGCCTTCTGTTAGCTCTTTTAGCTAGGAGTCAGATGGTGCCTAAGTCTATTTTTTATATAGATAGTATGAAATGTTTTAGTTGCCAAATCGGTTGCAATGTAGAGGAGCTGCATTTCCAAAACATGATATATAACACCAATTTCCAGAGTTAGAAATGAAGGTATGTACTCATGTCGGTACAACGCAGCAATACGCCAATAGTGTTTCCATCAAAACTCAATCCATGTCCACTGAACAGGGTTTTAAAACTGCTTCATGTGATGTAAGCTATGTTATGTTGCACCAAAATCCTTTTTTTTTCTTCAAAATGACTTAAATAGATATATATTGGATTTTGGAAATGAATTCTTCACTAATATATACTCTTCAAAAAAAGTAGGGGAACCTGAAATATTAATGTTAATATCAACTTTCAGACCTAACATGCATTTTGACCACAGACATCCTAAAGTACTGTCGGAAATAGAATAAAAATGATTTTCGTCGATTATTTCTTGCATATTAAACAGACATGTAAATATTTTGTAAATATCTATTTAATTATAGTCTACCTAATTTAGCATTTACTTGTGTTGGCTCTCATTGATGTACAAGGTGGTGTTTATTCTTGAAATTAAAACAAATATGTCGGTAAACAGGTGATTTATGCACTTTATTGGAACAGACTATAACAAAGTTTGGTCAACATAAATATTATGTCAATTTCATTGCTGTTACAATATGTGAGGGACAGTTTCTGATGAAGGTTTACCCCTATTCCTTTTCAAAACAAAATATTTGTAGACATTTATAATTAACTTTTGAGCAAAACTGTCACAACCATTTTGAGTTTGTGATCTATTTTCCGGTATTAAAGGTGCTATCTCAAAGTTGCAAAATGACCGCTATTGCAAATCATGTTTTATTGAATTTTGTTTTAGCATTTAAAGACTACCCCTTTAACTATATGCCTATAAATTAAATGATTATAGAAAATGATTTTATCTACTACTAGAAAATACATTTTTATTGGAGAATCTTTATCACAAATAGATGCTCACATATAACTTCTGATATAGCACCTTTAAGTGGTTGCAAGACTGTAAATTTCTACTATATTTATATTGAATTTATATTCACTAAATATACTGGTCAAAATTAATAATTTATGCTGCAATTCAAAATAATCAGTTATCTTGCAGTTTTAAATTAAAAGTTTGTTTATGGGTAAATGAAATTGACACATATTCATCAAAATGTGTTAGTCTGTTCCAATAAAGGTCACAAATCTGTTTACTGACATCTTTATTTTAATTTCAAGAGTAAACACCACCTTGTACATCAATGAGAGCCCAAACAAGTAAATGCTAAATTAGGTAGAGTATCATTAAATAGGTATTTACAAAATATTTACTTGTCAGTTTAATATGAAAGAAGTAATTGACAAACATCATTTTTATTCTATTTCCGACACTACTTTAGTAAAGAACGTTCAGGTCTGTTTATCAACACACTGAAACACATTCCATAGTTTGCACGTGCATCATGCAGTTGCCCTGTACACGTGTGTGTGGTGTCATTCTCAATTTTGACCATTTCCAGGAAAGTCGATTAATCACTGTTTAACATTATTTCTGTCAATCTTTCATTCTGTTGATCATACAGTTGTTATTGTTTTGTTTTCAGTCATTTTTATTGTTTGAATTTGCAATTTACTGATTTAAAAAATGTCAAATTTCAAATTTCACTTCTAACCCCAATTGGTCCTTCAAGATCTTTGGTGGTTATAAAACCTACTGTAATACTGAAGTACAGGTTGTAATGTTTGCCCAATTAATTCACTATTATCATATAACCATTCCCCACAGCTAATATATACCTTACACTTTTGGCAATTGTAAATTCTTATTAAGTTTCCCCTACTTTTTTTGAAGAGTATACATCTATACATGGACGTAACTTTGTGATTTCAGTAAAAACATTAAATAAAGTATAATTAACTTCGAAACTGGCAAAGATGACCAGTTATTCACACAAAACTTAAAACTACAAAAATGTAATTAATTAATATATATATTAGCACTAACTCACAAAACAATATGAAATGCCAGTATCAAAATCACTGTTCACCCAGTTTTGTTTTTGTGGGGTACTTTTAAGGCAATAATTTGCCTATTCTAAAAGCATACAAAAATAACAACACTTTTATTTTGAGAGAAAAATTGTATTGTAAAATATATATAAAAAATTAATTTGTATATTTTTTATTGATATATCATTATCAGATGATTTGAGAGTTCAGTGTTGGATACTTATTGATTTGTTTATCTTATTCATTCCTTTTTTTCTTTCTTTTTTTACCAGAATACTGCAACTCCCACACAGAGAAGCAAAACAAAGTGTGTAGTGAGATCTATTCCCGGTACAGTGATCACATGGTGTGTGGACGTAGTATGTAATCTCTCGGAACGATTACTTAGAAAATTACAGACACTTAGTCGACGCAAACCATCGGAAGACACCATTCAGAAACAGTTTGTGGTATGCAAACACAAATTTACGAAGCCTGTTTTAGACTTACATGGGTGGAAACTACATACGTGTACTATGCTTAAACACGTCTTTAAGAAAAACAGGTTTCGTAAATTCGGTCCAATATTTTTCTTTTACCTTTATACCATATTAATGTTAGTGAATATATCCCAAAATAACCTTCCATAAGCGTACTAGACCAGGGGAGGGCAACTGCCCCCAGTGCTGGAGCAAATCCTCAAAATCTGGTAAAAACAGATATTCTGGCAAAATGAGCTGACCTAAAACGGTTTCACCATATATTTCCATCATTCTGCCCACAATATTAGAGGCAATTTTTTTTATTTTTTAGAATAACTCATGCCACCAGTAAATTTTATAACAAATCTTCCAACTGCTAACAATGGGCGGGATGTAGTTCATTGGTACAGCGCTCGTCTGCTGCGTGATCGATTCCCGTCGGTGGGCCCATTGGGCTATTTCTCGTTCCAGCCAGTGCTCCACAACTGGTGTATGTAATATCCTGTCTGTGGGATGGTGCATATAAAAGATCCCTTGCTGCTAATCAAAAAGAGTAACCCATGAAGTAGCGACAGCAGGTTTTCTCTCTCAATATCTGTGTGGTCCTTAACCATATGTCCGACACCATATAACTGTAAACAAAATGTGTTGAGTGTATCGTTAAATGAAACATTTCCTTCCTTCATCTACTAACACTTTTAGAAAAAGTCACTGGCTTGTTACCAGTACATGTATAGGGTGTATACCACCAAATCAAATCCCATAGATGACAATAGTAACATGTGGCTAAAACTCCTATATGCAGCGTATCAATTGACATATAAATACTACCACCCTTCGCCCTTAAAGTAAATCAGAAAAAATGGGGGTTAAACTGCTCATTTCAGACATAACCGGTAGCATCTATGACTATCCTAGTTCTGTTAAAAAAAATTATGCTATTTTTAGTAGGACTCCACACGTTTCAAGCACAAAGCCGTTGTCAAATGCTGCATTAACATATTTTGTAAATATCATTCTCCTGCTCCCTCTTTCCACCGACAATCTAAGGATTTTTAAGCTCTATCTCCCTCTTTAGGTGACATATCTGATTATTACTATTAGTAAAATTGTATTTATTTAAAGTAGGGCTGGTGAATTTTTAATCATGGCTAGGTCATTTTTAAAATCCCTGATCCCATGGCTAGTGGATTTTAATAAAATTCTAGAAGCCCTGGTATTGGCCAGATGAAACAACATTTTATCACAACAAGACTTGGGGTATTAACTGCTCTATCAAAAGTTAGGTGCACCTTGAAGTTTGACACAGCTGGATGTTATTTGGTTTAGTACTAACTTTACATATTAATTATCAAGGTATTACAAATATTTAAAAAAAAATTCTTATTTCAGGTTCAAGGCTTTCAAAATCATGGGTTTCTGTATGTTATCGTTCTTCCACTAGAAATGTATGTAAGTATCATAAACACATAATTCTGCTCTTTTACGATTGATTCAGGCTATGTAAATATAATTAAATTTCTTTTACATTCATTTTAAAGTCATACTATTTGTCCAGCCATAGCATTGTAATTTTCTTCATTTAAGAATTGAACGTGATTTTTTTTTAGTTTCATGCTAGTATGAAATGCAAAACCGCTTTACACACTGTATGAATTCCAAACACATAACCATGTCATTAATGTAAAGCTCTTTGAAATAAAAAGTGAACTCTATTTTCCAACTATTTACTATTTTATTAACACGAAATTCATACTCAACATTAGCGGAATCCCTATGGTGGTTCGGCTTTTTCCGTCAATAGCCGAATGAGAGAATGACAATGTTACAATCATTAATACAATTCATATTAATTTTTTTGCATTAAATGTCAATACCAACTAGAAACATTTTGAATTCACTATAAACATATAACGTAAGTAATTTCAATAACTTTTAACCTGTAATAAAAATGTCTGCAGCGATCTATTTTGTATGGTATAATTTATATTGAAGCGGTTGGTGTATGAATATTTAACTACGAACTGCATGGGCACCATTTTTTGATTACTGTCCAGATTTACCAATTACGACGTTGAAATTACAGTTATCAAATTTTGAGTGCGTGAAAATTCCATATGTTGATAGATTTGACATGGAGAAAGTGGTTTCAATGTTTCCGGAAATGGATGAAACAGGTGTGTCGCGAGTTTCTGTGTTTACTGTGTAATTGTGGAAGTGGCGACAACACAGGATCGTTTTGGCGTGTATGACTTCAAGTGGTGCGACACAAGTATTCGTGAGATTTAATGTGTTTAAATTAAAATCTCCAAAAAATTGTATAGGAACATCTGACATGTTACGATGTCTGACGCTGACACTTGGAAGTTTGACAGCAGACGATTACTGTTTGATGTCTAAAAATAGAATCTCAAGGAAATTCCTCGGGGATTCCTTTTTTGACATAATTCGTAAAGTAGTTTGACCAAACAAAGGCATTTTTAGAGATTGGAATTATTTCTCGATGAACATAGTATAAAAATTATTACAGGGATCATCATATCTGATGACTGTACTTTAGGGAACATTTTGTTCAGTATCATGTCGCGATTCACTACACAAGTTTAAGTGATCACTACACAATTTGAAAACATTAATCAGTAGTTGCTAATCAATTTTCAGTTGACTGAAAAGATCGCTAATCAAGATTTTGACTTTGTATTATTGAGCATTATTGGTCCAAGAACCAAAAGAAGAATTCAGAATAAAATGGATCTTGTTTATGTTTTTATTAATAAGCATGTTCCAAATTTAATTACAATGATTGTCTGTTATTTCTTTTTAGGTTCATCTGGGTATGAACCAAACAAAAGTACAGCAGACTTTTATCTGAATGGCTTTGCCGATTCACAATTGTTTGGAAAATGTTTTTCAAATTTTGTTCAATGAATGTGAAAAAAAGCCCCTGGCAATTCTTAAATACTGTACTGAATTTAAAAATAATCAACACTCATTTGAAATATGTGTGAGTCATAAAAACACATAAAATGAGTATTTAATACATGGCTAGTGATAATTCAGTGTTGGGCTAGTAAATAACTATTGCCATGTCTGACGGACGGCTAGTGAATGTTTTTGGGTCAAATGTGGCAGTTAAGTCTGTTTTGTAAATATGAATATCCTGCCCCAACTCCCAACCCACCAGTGTTAGTGTTTTTAAGCTGTATCTCCCTCTTTAGGTGACATATCTGATTATTACTGATAATTAGTAAAATTGGATCAACTTAAAGTAAAGTAGGACTAGTGAATTTTTAATTGTGGCTTGTAACTTGTTTTAATCATTGATCCCATGGCTAGTGGATAATATAAATATTCTAAAAGCAAGCCCTGTAAGAATAACTATGAATGAGTAAATTTACAAAACGTTTGTACATGTATGTATTATAGTATTTGTATGTATTACAGTACAGATCCAGGAATGTTTGCAAGCAACTACTTAAATGGAAGTTATATACTAGTGGTGACTGCATATTAACATAATTTAAAAAAAAATTCATAGTGAGGATGGGAGGGATGTCTAGATTTGCACACACGCACACAGACACAATACAAACAACAGGATCCACACTTGTGAAAATAATATTGAGACATCACAGAATGTATTTTCTGTTTACCAGGTTTATCTGCTGAGATATCTCCATCGCTGGATTCACAATACAGATGATCTGTCATTTCCACCACATGAACTTTTATCACCAGAAAAACAGGCTGAGATTCAGTCAAGACGAAAGGTATGGCCATTGTTTTTACGTCGGGTCTGCAACATCATGTTGACGATCGACTTATGTGATGAAGAACAAGATCAAGATTCTTAACCAATTTTAGAAATTTATATTTAACTGAAATTAGATATGCAGTATTTTTCACTGTATTAAATAAACTTTATAAATAAATATGATTTCCAAGTGATGAATTACAATAATTTCAGGACTTATTTCTATGCTTACATTTAGCTACAGTTCAAACATGCTGTCCTGAGCGGTGTACATATTTATAACTTGTGTAAACCTGATCATTATAGTCTGGCATTAGAAAATTACTAGTCGTTAAACATTCATTCATTTAGAAAATTGCTAGAACGATAGTTCAATTCACACTGTGCTTGTGCAAGTCTATTTTTGTGTAATCCAGATTGTGCTACTAGATAAGAGTATCCTATGTGGTGGCAGCAGGTTTCCAAGAGTAGATCAAAAAATTAATCATGGGGATCTCTCCTCCCACTAAAAGTTCAAATGAACAATTTATTTACAATTTTTATTTCAATTGCTTTGAAAGTTTTTACAAGTTTGTATGCAGAAGTATTTATTTAAAAAAAAATTCTTCACTTTCATTCATTATTGGTGGTCTTTTCAAAACATTCATGTAAAATTTAAATATGTTGTTTTTGCAGGTGTCTCCAAGAAAGAAATCCAGAAACCTGTTAGTGCGTTTGTTTGGTTTAGGAAGACCAGGAAAGCTTCAATCAATTAGTGAGGAAATGAAAGGTATCACAATACAGGGGCGGGACGTAGCCCAGTTGTAAAGCATTCACTTGATGCATGGTCTGTCTATGATCGATCCCCATCAGTGGACCCATTGGGCTATTGCTCGTCTCAGCCAGTGGTGTAACAAAGGCTGTGGTATGTACTATCCTGTCTGTGGGATGGTGCATATAAAAGATCCCTTGCTGCTAATTGAAAAGAGTAGCCTATGATGTGGCGACAGCGGGTTTCCTCTCAATATCTGTGTGGTACATAACCATATATCTGATGCCATATAACCGTAAATAAAATGTGTTGAGTGCCCCGTTAAATAAAACATTTCCTTCCTTCACAATACAGGGCACAATATTTCAAAATCTTAGGTAACCAAAAGTTGGTGCAAGTGATTTTTACGTAGGTAACAGATTGTTTGGTTACATGAATTATATTTGCAAGTAGATTACTTGTGTTAGAGCTAGGCGGTATTAACATTTCAGGTTCGCTATTGTTGGGGGTAATTTACTTTGGTATTGTGCTGTATACAGTATTGACAAAAAAACTCAAGACCGATTTCGAGAGGTTTTTTGTATACCTGGTTCTAAATGCATTCTTGCATAATGTTCATATTATTTCGTAATCTAATATCACCATGTTGTTCATGTACAAATTTGACATACTAGATTTTCTGTGATCAATTTTCTTCAACTTTTGTTGGGAATACAGTGTTCAAGATCAACGGTATCCCAATATCCTAGGGATACCAGAATTTAGTTTTGGATACCAGACTTCAAGAACCCAGTATCCCACAGGGATACCATATAATGTTGTTGGTTTTTTCAATCCTGCATTTTTAATTTTCACTAAACATTGAAAGTCGTCATTTACTGTTGATGTAAGTCACAGTATTTTCGAGCTCGTACCCAGTCTAATGCTATGCCATAAGTTAACAATATCTCCCCTAACTCGTACCCAGTCTAATGATACACTGGAGTAATATCGGCGTAGCAGTAGACTGGGAACTGCTGAGTCGCTATTGTTTTTGTTGTTTGAGATATTGATTCCACATCTGCAGAAAATTTATACAGGTAAGTTTATCATTAATAATGTCAGAAACACTTATAAATTTCTGTTAAATATTAATTTATGTTAGTATTGTTCAAAAATAGATTCCGTTTGATTGCAAATTTCATAAATTCTGCGATTGCGGTGTTGCAATAGACTGGGAACGAGAACAGTGTCATCCAAGTTTGTTAAGATGTTATTTATGAATTTAATTTAAATGGGATACTAAATTCTCAGGTGGGATACCAGATTTTGAAATGTTAGTATCCAACTGGGATACTGCCCAAAAATTTAAATCTCAAACATTGGAATATGATGAACACATGCTCTTGTCGATCAGTTTGAGTAATGTCGTCAGATATATTTTAATTTTTTATATTTTTGTTTTACTTAATTTGGACAATATTTTTCAGTACTTCTATTGACATGATACCGATAGTATACGCCCAGCTCTAATTGGTGTGCTGCACATCAGTGTCTAATCATTGTCTAGAACAGTATAGATTTCATGGTATTTTTGGAATACATGTATAATGTTCTGCTGATACTTAAGTTTGCATCTTTTAATTTTAGAACATTACAATTCACCATATAATCAGTTGGCACTTTGCATGAATTTAAAGTTGGGTGAATGATACATGAACAAAATGAAAGTTCACGTGAAATATGTGTCCTGCAATATTAGCCACTAACACACCTAACCCAAAAGAAGGCAGTTGTTAATTATTTAGAATTTCATTTCTTGCACCTTCAAATAGAAAATATAAACACTACTTAAAATTGTTTTTTTAAATGCTTTATAAATAAACCAATCTTGTTATATATATTTAAAAAACAACACTTTAATATTCAATCTTATGTTAAAAATTTACTGTGATTGATTTTTGTCAAATTCTACTTAGTTAATAATGGCTATTTTGTGATTTAAGGCGAACTGTCGAAAAGTCCCAACAAGGAAGATGCTGTTGAGAAAAAACGGAAGTTTGAGGATGTCGAAGATGAACAGGAATCGGATGAAGACAATTACGGCCTGGCTGACCGTGATCTTGAGAATTACGTTAGTGATGAGGATCCTGATTATGAGGTACACACAGACTACCAGTTTTTATTGTCCCCCACCAATACCCATGGACCAATCCAAATATCCCAACAGCCAATCAAATCATGTAACAAGAAGTGGACACCATAGATACAATGGGGCGGGACATAGCCCAGTGGTAAAGCATTCGCTTGATGCATGGTCGGTCTTGGTTCCATCCCAGTTGGTGGACCCATTGGGCTATTTCTCGTTCCAGCCAGTGCTCCACAACTGGTGTAACAAAGGCTGTGGTATGTACTATCCTGTCTGTGGGATGGTGCATATAAAAGATCCTTGCTGCTAATCGAAATCAGAAGCCTATGAAGTGGCGACAGTGGGTTTCCTCTCTCAATATCTGTGTGGTCCTTAACCATATGTTCAACATCATATAACTGTAAATACAATGTGTTAAATGCGTCGTTAAATAAAATATTTCCTTCCGTAGACACAATGGATGATAATAGTCGTTTAATTGGATGCTTGGATCAGTTCATGGAGCACAGGGGAGGTCAGATTAGCCTTCTGACTACTGTAGGTGAGATATCCCAATGTCACGCCAGTCGACATAATGTACACTGTATACAGTACATTCCCCAATTCATATTCCCCGCCGTTTTGCACACGACACTCTCTGGAAATAAAATAATACAACACAGGAAACAGTTACTGACACTATGGCTGCTTTAGTTTTTAGTTTTTCAGTGGAAAATGCCTTGGAATTTTGAGTTTAAAAAGTGGCTTTCAGCAAGTATTTTTGCTTGACAACAATGGCGGCACGTTGCGGTAATTTTTAGAGATCGGTAGCTGATTGTGACAGCTAATTTGATAATAAATTTGATCGTTTTACCAACAACGAAAATCGTCAAATATTAGGATATGAATCGTAGTTCTTTTGGGGGTTTTAAATTCTGGTAAAAAAAACACTGTTATTGGGAATAGTGGAAATAAATACAGGACAGCTGTACCCACTCAATGTGGTTTTTGTCCAAAATTAATCCAGTAGTCTAAAGGTTAAGTAATCACAAAAAGAAAAAAACTAAAGGTTTTTTTGAGTCTTAATCTAAATTGAGACCAAAAAATTGAAAGCAGGGTTTTCTATGTGTGGACAGACAAAATCTTTAAGGAAATATATTAAATAACATTTGTAATACCTATGATATTGTATTATGTGTATATTTAAAAAGTATTAGTCTGCAGTGCTTACCAAATGCAAGTGGAAAAATGAGTTAAACAACAAAATCCAACAGGTGACCTTTTTCTGAGTCGTTCCAGCCAGTGCACCATGACTGGTATATCAAAGGCTGTGGTATGTGCTATTCTGTCTGTGGGATGGTGCATATAAATGATCCCTTGCTACTAATGGAAAAATGTAGCGGGTTTCCTCTGACTGTGTCAAAATGACCATATGTTTGACATCCAAAAGCTGATGATTAATAAATCAATGCGCTAGTGGTGGTGTTAAACAAAAACAAACTTCAATTCCATTTTTCTGAGTAACAATACAAATAAAGCTTTTATTTTCTGTTGAATCCCTATTTTTGGTTTCACTAGTCGATCTTTGAAGTCCATAGATTTCCAGATGTTAGCTCTGTTTGTGTCCTTGTTCTTTAATCACCGTCGGTGGACCCATTGGGCTATTTCTTGATCCAGCCAGTGCTCCACAACTGGTATAACAAAGGCCATGGCATGTACTATCCTGTTTGTGAGCTGGTGCATATAAAAGATCCCTTGCTACTAATCAAAAAAGAGTTGCCCATGAAGTGGCGACAATGGGTTTCCTCTCTCTATATCTGTGTGGTCCTTAACCATATGTCCGACGCCATATAACCGTAAATAAAATGTGTTGAGTGCGTCGTTAAATAAAACATTTCCTTCCTTGTTCTTTGATCAGTGTTCAGCAGTGTTAGACAAATGTTTGAGAAAGTCGCTAGTCATCACAGAAGCTTTGGCTAGTAATTTCACTAGCCCAGACCAAAAATTCACTAGCCAGAACCAAGGATTTGTCGAACCCTGTATTCTGTAACTCCTTACCTTTCAACATTCTGGAAATGTTCACTGTGAAATGAAGGAAGGAAGGAAGGAAGGAAATGTTTCATTTAACAATGTACTCAACACATTTTATTTACGGTTATATGGCGTCGGACATGTGGTTAAGGACCACACACAGATAATGAGAGGAAACCCGCTGTCACCAATTCATGGGCTACTCATTTCGATTAGCAGCAAGGGATCTTTTATATGCACTGTCTCGGAGACAGAATAGTACATACCACAGCCTTTGTTACACTAGTTGTGGAGCACTGACTGGAATCGATCCGATCTATCGCGATCAGGCGAGTGCTGTACCACTGAGCTACGTCCCACCCCCTGTGAAATGAAGTTTTTATTATAGCTATATTATATTATAGACTGATGGACTAGTAGGAAATCTTAACAGGCTAGTATTTGTTGGTATCTGCCCATTGGACTAGTGAGATATTTTCTATTTCAACACCCCTGTTTTGTTGATATATATATACAGTGAAACCTGTCTAAACCGGACCTTGAACATACCGGAATCCTGTCAAAACCGGCTAAGTTCCATGGTCCTGATTTTTTTTGCTATTTAAACCATGTATAAAAACCTGATAAAACCGGAACCTCTCAATTCCGAAAACCGGATTGATTTTTCGCTCAGAAATGTTAAATCCTTAATAAATTAACCTGAACAAACCGGCGTAGTGTAAATGAATGAAGAGTCAACTTCGCATGAAAACACAACTTCCAGCTAACAAAGCCGACCGGAATTTCCACTGACCAACATCCGGTGTTACGTCACGGGTCACCGCTTTCTGCGGTCTCAGCCCAGAATAGCAGACAGAGTAATTAATGCTTGATTGTTTCCAATTGTACTGTCTGAAACTGTCGACTTCTTCTCACCTTCAAACACATGCCCGCTACTCAAAAGCAAATCGGAAGCAAAACAACAAACCGTGGACTCGTTTTTTAAACGTTGATCGGGTCCATGTTTTTGGTGAAAATCATGCAAGGTTTCGATAAAAACTAAATTATACTGAAACTTGTTTTGTTTTGTTTTTTCGTTTTGTTTTAAAGTTAGTTCACAAATATATATATAACAAAATAGGGATACGGCGAGATGATTAGCCCTTGTTGCCTTTACCACATTCAGATTCATTCGGCAATTCTCGGACATGTTCGTTTTTAGCTACGAACATATCAGAGAATTTACAAAAGAAAGTTCTAGATCCATGGCAAAAGAAACTTGTGGAAACAAACAATGCATTAATAATTAGTAAATATTGCAGCACAATGTTATCATTAACTAAATAAATGATTATATAAGTGTACGTTACAAAACAGGTTTATTGGATCAATCAAATCATTCTCGGGTAATTCGTTGCAAATTGCACGTCAAGGGCAATAACACTGTTTTATAAAAACGCGACCCTCTAAACACCGGATCCTGTCTAAACCGGATAAATATTAGGTCACCGATGTCATCCGGTTTAGACAGGTTTCACTGTATATATATATATGAAAAAAACTTCTTCTTTTTTTAATACTTCAGCCCGATAACCATGACACTACCGACAGTGAGGAATATGCAGAGGGGCAGACGGAAAGCGATATCGAATTTGAGTACAAAGACTCTGGTTACCAAGTGATTGAAGATAGTACCAAGGTTTGTTTTAGTACTGCAGTCTTCTGTTTTTGAAAAAAAAACAACCCAGGAGCATAAAAAATAGTACTCCTGAAAATAATTAGGGTTAGAGGAAAAGTGTGGTTTGTTTAAACAAAGGGCATTGTATTTTGCATGTCTCGGATTTGACATCCAATAGCCAGTGATAATAAATCAATATGCTCTTGTGTTGTCTTTAAACAAAAACAGACTTTTTTAAATCAACCATCTGTCAAAATAACTATACATATGATAGATAACAAAAACCTGCAGTTTAAAATATGCTGAAGTATCTTTAAACAAGCTGTAGAAAGTTCAAACAGTTTATTGCAAAACATGTGTTCTGACCAAATCATAAAATGAAACAATTAATACTTGTTACAAAAGTTCATAGATTTTATTTACTGAACCAAAGAGGATGCTAGTCATTATTATATTTCTGACTGTCATGCCGTGAAAATAGGGATGTATATTATTACCGTATTTGACCGGAAATAAGCCCATGTCTTTGAATAAGCCCCCCTCCGTTTTGATAGCATTTAAGAAATTAGGCCCTCATTCGTAAATAAGCCCACCCCCAACTTCATCACCTTATAAATAACACGAAATTGCAAGTTTGCTCAAAGTTCATTTAAAAGGTCATACCTCCTGCAGATAATTAAACACAAATGTAACACAATATTTTACCACCAGTGAGATTTAGCAGTCTAACAATAACAGTGTGTAACATTGTTTTCAATTTCATGCCTGCAGTATTTCTTTGAAGTATCCAAGCCCAAGTATGAACTAAAAACCAATGTCTATTTTTACCACCACACTGGGTCCGCAGTTAATGCTAATTAAGCAAATACCATATTCTGATTGGCTAAGAACAATGACCTTAGATTGACAATTTTTTGTAGTGTAAGCTGGCTGACTGTGTCAGAAACGTGTGTATACGCTATTGAGTTTATTGTTAATTGCTGTTGTTTTAAGTCTTCTCAGCATTAAATTTTGGATGTAAATAAACAGCACTGGTAAGTAATTGTAACATAGAAGGTGTGTTTCTGATAATTAAATACTAGTAAAAAAAACCCACAATTTAATTAATAAACAATTATTATTTATTAATAACAAATGGAACATTAATTAATAGATATGCTACTGAACGTTTTTTTTCTTCCTAGTACATTTAATTATTATTATTTATTTTAATTATTATCTTCTTTTTTTTCTCAACAAAACTGGCCCCTTGTCTGGGAATAAGCCCACCCCATGCTAAGCTCACAATGAGTTGTCTTGGCCCCCTGGGCTTATTTCCGGTCAAATACGGTAGTCAAGTTTGACTTCACACATGTATACAGGGGGTGGCACGTAGCCCAATGGTAAAGCGCTCCCTTGATGCGCGGTCGGTTTGGGATCGATCCCAGTCAGTGTGCCCATTTGTCTATTTCTCACTCCAGCCAGAGTACCACGACTGGTACATCAAAGGCTGTGGTATGTGCTATCCTGTTTATGGGATGGTGCATATAAAAGATGCCTTACTGCTAATCGAAAAGAGTAGCCCGTGAAGTGGCAACAGTGGGTTTTTCTCCCTCATGTTCTGTGTGGTCCTTAACCATATGTCCGATGCCATATAACCGTAAATAAAATGTGTTGAGTGCGTTGTTAAATAAACCATTTACTTCACACATGTATACAGGACTTAGAAGATTAATGCAGTCAGTTGTTTAATACATGTTTACTCCATATATGTACATTTATCATGCAACCACTGTTTCTATTGGCCAATTATGATGACTGATTAAACATATACTAGCAGATTATGACTTTGACATCATACATGTGACACTGAATCGCTCATATGATTTCTGGGTCATCTCACAATGTAGCTCAAATAACCGATATAATAGCTTTTCCCATTAATTTTTTTATGGACTGCTGGATATAAATAACAACTAAACTAGTTAATGACGTAGGATATCGGCTTTATCCTGTTCTTGCCGATTGGGAAATTATGCTCAGAAAGCCTCACAGAATTTCCCATTCTTACCTTCACAGAATAAAGCTGATAGTCTACATCATTAACTAATTATTTTTTATTTCACTGTTTCAGACACTTTTTAAAGTGTGTATCCTCAAAATGTCCCTTTATAATGTATATGCTCAAAATGCCCTATATTATATTTTGCAGTCAGAAACTAAAACTCAAGATACCACGAGTGATTTGAAACAGGTATTTTTGTTTTTTCCAACACAAATTCAGATCTTAGATGGATGAAAGATATATATTTTTGCACTACTGTTCTGCCATGCCTGACAGCTTATGTAAATGTCGTCTTCTGTTTTAATGCCTTGAAGTAAATTAATCCAGAGTCATAAGATGAAGTCTTTTCCTCAGCCAGTGGGTAACCTGGAGATCATTGTATTTCTACACAATTTAAATCCAAGCATACAATTTTTATTGAAACTTACTACACTAATTCCTCTTAAAGGTGCAGATTCTAGTTTTAACTCGTAAAAATGGACACTAAGTTTAGTTAAATTTACAAACCTGCATCACATTTGGATAAAGTTACAACAGAGTGAAAGAAAGAAGACTCTGTGATGTTAAAACAGGGAAATACCCTTTAAAATAGATAGAACTCGAATCTATAAACCGCTACTTCTCATATACACGTGCATTTTTAAAAATATGAAAATGCATTTTATGGTATTATAAACACCAGGTTGATCAGAAACACATCGGATGAACGGAAATGAATAATTAATCTAAAGAATAAAATATAACTGATGTTTCAGTGATCATAAACTGCTCTAATAGTAAAAAATATGCTGTACTGTTTAAAAACTAGGGTCTGTCCCTTTAATTTAGTAATTTACACTGTTCCATTATTAACCATGGCATGGAATTTCTCTCTCAATGTTTTTCATCTATGTCTCCATATACCTGTTTCACACCCAATAGCTGTTACCATATACCTTTGTTTTACACCCAATAGCTGTTATGATAATTCTCTCTCGATGCGTGGTTGGTGTGGGATCGATCCCTGTCATTGGGCCCATTGGGCTATTTCTCGTTCCAGACAGTGCACCACGACTGGTATATCAAAGACCATGGTATATACTACCCTGTCTGTGGGATGGTGCATATAAAAGATCCCTTGCTGCTAATCAAAAAGAGTAGCCCATGAAGTGGCGACAGCGGGTTTCCTCTCTCAGTATTGGTGTGGTCCTTAAGCATATGTCTGATGACATATAACTGTAAATAAAATGTGTTGAGTGTGTCGTTAAATAAATAAAACATTTCTGTTATGATAATCAGTTTTGTGCCTTAGAATAATAAAGGGGAATAAATCTTGATTTAATTAACCATTTTAAGTGAATTAAAAAGTTATCATTAATGGTGAAACAGGACATTGTAGCACCATCATGTTAGCTTCATGCACCATAAATATAATATATCTAACCATAATATTGACATATTAAATGCAACAGCTGATAAAAAAAAATGTGTTTACTGTCATCATTTTAAACTTGGACTTGTATATATGATTACAAATATATTCCAGTTGTTTAAAACATAATTTAATTTACAATATTGTACATGTTTATTAAAACCAGATGAAAAGTGAAATTAGTAAGATGTTGATATTTATTCCTTATGAAGCCAAACTGATGTCATGATGTCCTGTAACAACCTTAGTCCTGTAACACCTTAGTATTAAAATTGCTTTCCTTTATTGTACGGTTGTCTGATATGGGGAAAAAACCACTCAGAAACAAAAGTGGTTCACGGTGATTCTGTATTCTAGTTCAGTTTCTGGTTTTATTTCAGACTGTGACTCCCAAAATAGTCGAGGGTACGCCACCAATAAAATCTATCACTCTTCGTGGAAAGGTACGAATACAAGAATGAAAATTCACGTCACATGTTGATCCAGCGAACACCAAAAGTTACAATAACATCTACACACACAAAAAAATGGTTCTGGGAATCCAAGCTTACCTAGAAAAAAGAGTTGATCCTAAATTGTATTATTTTTTTGATGTCATTTTTAATTTTTAATGTTTTTAAAACGTAATGGTTAGCCATATTACTGAATAGCTGTTCACATTAATTTAAATTTGCATAACCAGTAGGCAAACAGGATAATGGTTCACGTAAAAACAATTTACTATGTGTTCAACGTCATTTTCATCTCTGCTGCAAATCTTGTATATTAAAGTGACACACACACACACACACACACATACATTTAATGAATTGTTTTTTAATTTGCCAAAATAACTGTCATAATTGGTTATTAGAAAATAACTGGTATTCTGCAATTTTTGAAGTTTAATTGGTGACATTTTCTGCTTTACAAGAGCTAGTGACATTTTGTGCTTTACAAGAGCTAGTGACATTTTCTGCTTTACAAGAGCTAGTGACATTTTCTGCTTTACAAGAGCTAGTGACATTTTCTGCTTTACAAGAGCTAGTGACATTTTCTGCTTTACAAGAGCTAGTGACATTTTCTGCTTTACAAGAGCTAGTGACATTTTCTGCTTTACAAGAGCTAGTGACATTTTCTGCTTTACAAGAGCTAGTGACATTTTCTGCTGTACAAGAGCTAGTGACATTTTCTGCTTTACAAGAGCTAGTGACATTTTGTGCTCACCCAGAGCTAGCACTGCCATTAATTCATTATTTTGCAATGTCAAGTTTGCAGTTAAGTTTGCCCCACAGTTTTAATTGTTTTCTCTTTCAGGCTGTAAGTAAAGGAGGTTTTCTTGAAGGCACACCACCTGCAAAAACCAGCAGTCCACGGGTAAAACCAGCATCCATTCCGAATGAGTCCAAATCCAAAGAAGATTCCCTGACCACTGAAAAAGTAACAAATTATGACCCAATATTTTCAGATTTTTGTTGTTGGTAAAATGGTCACATGAAATTAGCTGTCACAATCGCCTATCAATTCCTCGAAATTGTCATACAGTTTAGTGTGAAGGCTATTTTTGTGTTGGCCTTTACAGTTTTGGTGCACGACTGGTACATCAAAGGTTGTGGTATGTGCTGTCCTGTTTATGGGATGGTGCATATAAAAGATTCCTTGCTGCTAATCGAAAAAGAGTAGCCCATGAAGTGGCGACAGAAGGTTTCCTCCCTCAATATCTGTGTGGTCCTTAACCATATGTCCTACGCCATATAACCGTAAATAAAATGTGTTGAGTGCGTCATTAAATAAAACATTTCCTTTTAGTTTTAGGGCAGATTAAAAAAAAAAAACAGATCCTGATTTGAATCTTTCAATAGCAATTGACCTCAGTGTTCTCGCTGGGTGAAAATTAAAGGAGGGCGGCCGCTCGGCACCACACCTTTCAAAAAAACAACCAATAAACGAAAAGCAAAAAAAAAAGGGGGGGGGGGGGGGGAGTAGTTTG
Organism: Gigantopelta aegis; assembly: GCF_016097555.1. Classification (NCBI taxonomy): domain Eukaryota; kingdom Metazoa; phylum Mollusca; class Gastropoda; order Neomphalida; family Peltospiridae; genus Gigantopelta; species Gigantopelta aegis. The sequence goes on along the minus strand of NC_054700.1, from coordinate 42,632,150 downwards.
GTTACCATATTGTTGTGTGTTGGTAGACTTTGTGAAAAGACATACTCCTTATTTTGCCTACAAGAAAGTGCAAAAAGGTTTATAAATACAAAATACAAGCAAACTCGTCTTTTAATTGAACCGAAGATGATATCGGTCTGACATTCACGGGCAGTTCCGGTTTTGCTGGAGCGATCAAAGTTTTAATAATATTATTTTTAATAAAGATTTCAAGATATACGAAAACAATAAAGATATTTGTAAAGTGCTCTCCTAATGTTGGATACATTTTTGTTATTTCCATCTTCATCGAATGAATCGATCGCTGTGATAAAATATTATCGCCTGCTGATAAAAAGTAGTTTCGTTTTTGTAAAGGCGGTATATATATTATTTGGCACTCAAGATAAATTATTTTAATGTTAAACACTACCACTTCCATTGTTTTTATAAGCGTTCATATCCCCCCAAAATGAAAAGTTTACAATATTTTATAAAGAACTGCTGAATAAACAGAATGCCAGAAAGTAAAAATCATCAGTTACAACCAATTATGTCTGCAACTGAGGACAAAATATCAAACGATAGTTAGTGGAAACAAAAGACCCCGTTCTGATCACGTGACAAATTTGGTGCCAAATAAGAGGGTTTTTTTCAATCGGAGATTGCCGAATCCGTAAAAAATTAAATGTTTTCATTGCTCACATAAAATATAACTTTTATTGTGTCTATCAAACATACAAATGGATACAAATATTGGACAAAATAGAGGCTGTTAAAAATACTGTTAAATTACGTTACGGTAACTGTTGTAAATGTCTCGTCAATTGCTTTTTCATACACAACGCGGCTTGTTTCCTTTGATGTCCAGTGTGCAGACTGATCGTTGTTTTTTGTGTGGAAAAAAGTGTGCATTTGGAAATAGCGGAGATAGGTACTGGAAAATAAAGAGGGGCGCTCAAAAATAAAGGAGGGCGGGGAACCTGAAAGGAGGGCGGCAAAATGGAATAGCGGGGCCTAAACATTGTTTTCAACAAGCGATCTATTTTTTTAGTGCTTTCATAATTAATGCGGTTATAATATTTTATTGCCGGAATAGTCCCAAGTTACTTTTAATGTTTCTTTATTGTACAGAAAATCATTTTGTCACCCAGCAAGAGCATCCAATCGAAGTCTGCCTCTCCTCAAGTGAAGGTCAAAGAAGAAAGCAGCTTGAATGTGGAAGAAAACGCAACTATTCAAATGCCAACGAATATTGGTAGTACCGAAAAGGTATTGTATCATTCATGTGCTACTGATCATGAGGAAGTGTAATCATATGACATGAGTGGGATTTATGTCTTATTCGCAGGGTGAGTGGGAGACGGGAGGTTGTCCTCAATGGCAGTCTAAGATGTCATGATGTACTCCAGGTACAAACTGTACATCAAAAGCTGTGGTATGTGCTGTCCTGTATTGAATGGTGCATATGATACACCCATTGCTTCTATTCAGTAGAAGTGGCATATGTGGCTACAGTGGGTATTCTTCACTGGTGACCAAGTGTTTAAAATAACGATATGTCAGAGATTTAAAAAGTTGTGGGTTAAAGGAGGATCGGAGTCTCTGCAGAATGTAACTCGGTGGTAGACCTCTATCAAAGGCCAGGCAGAATTTAGCTCAATCGGTTGAGTGCATGCTTGAGGTGCTTGCGTTGCAGGATCGAACCACTTCGATAGATCCATTCAAATGATTAGGTTTTTCTCATTCCTACCAGTGCACCACAACTGATCAAAGGCTGTGGTATCTGCTTTTCTGTCTGTGGGGAAAATACATATAAAAGATACCTTGCTGCATTAGGTTTCCTCTGATGACTATCTATCACAATTAGCAAATGTTTGACATCCAATAGCCGATGATTAATTAATCAATGTGCTCCAGTGGTGTCGTTAAACAAAACAAACTTTATATTCGATAGTAGTAGTTTATCGGTTTTCTTTCATTAAACTGTCAACCCATTCTTTGATGGATTTTATCCTGTCCGAACCAGTGCCACACAACGTCTATTAAATTCCATGGTTTGTGCTCTCCTGTCTATGGAAAAATGTAGCAGGATTCCTCCTTACCGCTAATGAAAAAATTAAGTGTCTTTCCTCTGACGGTTTATTACAGAAAATATTGAAATCCAGTAGCAGATGATTCAATATGCTCAATGGTGTTGTTAAAAAATAGATTAAAAATTGTCCCTATTCAAACCCAGTGGCAAAACAAATATTCCTTTCCTTTCCTTAGTTAAAAAGGTGCTGAGGTGTCATTAAAAAATAAATTGTATGGGGTGGGGCATAGCCCACTGGTAAAGCGTTTGCTTAATGCACTGTCGATCTAGGATCAATCCCCGTCAGTGAGCCCATTGGTCTAGTTCTCTGATATAACAAACGCTGTGGTATCTCTTTGGGATGGAGTATATAAAAGATCCCTTGCTGCTAATGAAAATTTTTTTTAATAGGTTTCCTCTCTGAGACTATGTCAGAATTACCAAATGTTTAACATCCAATAGCTGATTAATAAATCTACTTTAGTGGTGTCTTTAAACAAAACCTTTTTTTAAAATTAATAAATCATGTGTATTTTAACAGAAAGCTGTGCTACAGCCTGGAAAAAGCATTCAGCTGAAACCCAGCTCGCCTCAGGTGAAGTCCAGAGATGGAAGGGAGAAGTCGGGCCAGGTTAAATCGGGACCATTTCACGGGAAGTGCAAAGATGGAGAAGAAAACGTGGGTCTACGAATGCAGACGGTTACCTCTAGTCCTCAAAGGGTATTAGTTACTTAGAAAATAGTAGTCCTCAAAGGGTATTAGTTGTTACTTAGAAAATAGTATGAATCCCCTCATCCCAAAGATGTAAAATTGTTATTCTAATCCTGCAAATGATTCTTATTCATTTGAAAAAAATGTGCTCTTCTATTCTTGTATTGCAATGATAGGTATAAGATGATATAGGATTATTTTGTAAACTTGACTGATTTTGTAATTGTTAAATGGTAATGCCTAAATATATGGTGCCATGACCAGAACAGGGTGCCTATGACTCAATGGGACAATTTTAGCTATATGATTAGCCGTATGTATCTTCTGGCCAGTCTTTCGGACTAGGAGAATATACCATAGATCAGAGGTCACAGTACATATTTTTAAAAACAGAAAACGATGTGATTTTTTTTTTCAGTTTGTTTTACTATTACTTGTCACAAATGTTTCAGCTTACTCAGAAGATAGAGAAGACGACAAAACAAAAGGGAAGTAAGAAAACTGAAAACCAGGAATCTCTGAAGGAAACGAAAAACAAAGGAAGTAAGGGAAATGATGGCAGTGGAGACAAGTCAGGCGGGGAAAAGATGAACGGAGAGAAGCCAAAAACGGAGACCACAAATACAAACTTAACGGGTGGTGATTTTGTGTCGAAGGAAAGTAAAATAAATTAAAACAAAAAAGGGATTAACCATATTGAATCCCAGAATGCTTGTAAAAAAACGTTATTTTTGATTAGAACAAATTCAGTGCTTTGTTTTGTGAGACAACACTATTATATATTGTTTAAAATGATGAGAATGGATGAAAGTGTAAAATGATTGTTAGGTTAGTGTTGAGGTAAACAAATTCAAAATGTTTTGTAACATCTCGGGTATGCTGTTTAAAAGGGTGGAAATAGATGAAATGAAAGTGTAAAATGCTTGTTAAGTAAACAAATTCAAAATGGTTTGTAACATCTTGGGTATGCTGTCTAAAAGGGTGGAAATGGATGAAATGAAAGTGTAAAATTCTTGTTAGAAGGTTATTTTTGAGGTAAACAAATTCAAAATGTCTTGTAAATCTCAGGTATGCTGGTTTAAAGGAAGTGATAAATAACAGTACTGTGTAATTTGAAAAATATGCTAAATATCTTTGTCTATTTGTACGCTGAATGAGAATGCTAGTTGGTGGACGGGACAAACTGATATGAGTGCATTTAATGTTGATAACTTTGTTAATAGGCGTAAATGTCTTTGTGAATGTATTTTAGGTGGAGATTTTTCAATGATCTTTGGAAAACAATTTCAATTTCAATTTCAATTTCAATTTTCAACTCTTGATTAAAACCAACTGTTTAATGACTGACGTATGATTTGTTTCTACTTTAAATTAGTGGTGACTATGGAAGATAAGTAATTGTCAATAAATATTATTAAAGACTATTTTTGTTTAGAAAACTAAGTGTAAATATTTTTGTTCAGCCTACTGTAAATGTATTTGTGGACGTGGTATTAAAGTGAATTATGAACTATCCATGATTGTGTTGATTATTTATTGGCGAGTATTTGAAGAGGACTAATATTCAGGTGGGGCGGGTGGTAGCCCAGTGGTACAGTGCTCACTTGATGTGTGGTCGGTCTGGGATCGATCCCTGTCGGTGGACCCATTGGGCTATTTCTCGTTCCAGTCAGTGCTCCACAACTGGTGTAACAAAGGCTGTGGTATGTACTCTCCTGTCTGTGGGATGGTGCATATAAAAGATCCCTTGCTGCTAATAGAAAAGAGTAGCCCATCAAGTGATGACAGTGGGTTTCCTCTCTCAATATCTCTGTCCAACGCCATATAACTGGAAATAAAATGTGTTGATTGCGTCGTTAAATAAAACATTTCCTTCTTTTCATAATTAACGCTACCAGTCCTGCTGTTTGTAATAAAAATTATGGGTTTGGTTGTCGTAAAATAAAATTCCAGGTAATGTGCTTTGAATTGGTGTCACTGTACTAATAGTATGGTTGAAACGTGAGTCCTTAAAATAGGGTAATCATTTTTATACAGAACTAGAGTAGTCCAATACACTTCCCATTCTGTCTGAAATGAATAACTTGACATCAAATTTGTTCTGATTTACTTTAAGAATAATGGGTGTTAATATTTATATTTATGGTGTATCATAATTGAAATGCTGTTTGTGGCTGTATATTGGTAGTGTCCACAATTTTGCAACAAGAAAATTGGCTAAGTTTCCTTGTTGCTTTTACTACACTGGGTTATTGGTGTTTGTGCCATTTGACAAAAATTATTTTTTAAAAACCAATTGGATAAACGAGGGCAGTTAAACGTCAAATTTTAAATTTTTAATGGCCTCTTATAATGTTTTATAAAGCTAAGACCACTTTTCCTGTTACCGTGACATTACTTTACCAATAAGGGATTTTCTGTTTGTTAAGGCCAGTGCTCCACAACTGGTGTAACAAAGGCTGTGGTATGTACTATCCTGTCTGTGGGATGGTGCATATAAAAGATCACCTGTTGCTAATCAAAAGGAGTAGCCCATGAAGTGGTTTCAGGTTTCCTCTCAATATTTGTGTGGTCCTTGACGATCAAGGGTTTCTGCCAGAGGGTAAAATGGGTATGGGGCCATACCCAGATTTTTTTGCATTTACTTTTTTTAAAGCTAACCTTTTAACAAAATTAATTACTCTTGTCATTAATGTATGATTTTCTTAAACCTAACCATAAACTTGGGGGGGGGGGGGGGGTTCCAAGACAAAAAGGGCACCATAACATGAAAAGGCACTATTGAAAAATTACACACGGTTCACATGGACCATAATATAATAGTGCTACAACGGACGCTGGCAGACGTATTCTACAGTGTTCTATACATTGACAGAATAAATAAATTTGTAAAAAACCTAAAAATCCTAAATAAAAGGGCACTTCTCAAATTTTAGGGGGAGGGGGGGGTCCAAGGTGTCCGGAACCCCCCCCCCCCCTCAAATGCGTTATGTAATTGTTCAACGGACCCAAATAAAACGTAAACAAAATCAAACTGAATTATCAAAAGATATTTTTATGATTAAATAGCTAATAATCGGTAATGATGCAACTACAGTAGTAGCACCCCAAATATTGTGGGGAAACTGGCACCAATGTTGTCATTCAATGGGAAGTGGACGTAATGGACATTGACATTTATCTATACCAGATGTGTACTGGCAAGCCTAATATCTAGCAGCATCTTGGAATTATCTCTTTGGCCTGGGCACAAGATTTATTTGGCTCGGGAGCAGGTCAAAACGTGCCAAAACCAAAACGTACCCAACCAAAATGTACCCAATTTTGTTCAAAAGTTTGGGTAAGTTTTGGTTTTGTGTCCATTTGTCTCACGGTCTCCATTTAACTTGACTCAATTTTGTTCACTCATATGGTTACCATAATAAACAATAATGTGGACCCGGTCTCGACAATGCATCCTCATTAACTATATTTGATGTATCTGCACAGTTTATTTTGCGTTTTAAAATGTATCTAATATGCAGGGTTTTTTTTTTTTAAGACAACCGGCAAGAGTGTTAATTAATGCAGTGTTGGCAATATTGGTCGTAATGTCATTTTAAGTAAGTATCTTCTTTTTGTGCCATCCAGAACAGTTTATTGCAAACAATTTTAAATCTAAAACTATGATTGAAACTGATCAATGATACCATTTAATGGCCCACGTGCATTAGAGGCAACGGGCATGGGCTGCATGGAAGAAAAACAAACGTACATACAGCTACAACAGATCGACATACTTGTCAGAAATAGTATGAAAGGATCAACACAATTGGGAATAAAATATTAAAAGCTTTAAACAAAACAAAATGTCCGTTAATATGAGGGGGAAATGTATTCATTGAAAGATTGTTATCGGACTAAGTTTATACTCGTTATGATGGTTTGTTGATGGTTAAAGTTAGTTTTTTGTCTTAAAAAAAAGAAAAAAAAGTTTTATTTAACAACGCACTCAACACATTTTATTTACGGTTATATGGCATCAGATATATGGTTAAGGACCACACAGATTTTGATAGGAAACCCGCAGTCGCCACTACATGGGCTACTCTTCCGATTAGCAGCAAGGGATCTTTTATTTGCGCTTCCCACAGGCAGGATAGCACAAACCATGGCCTTTGTTGAACCAGTTATGGATCACTGGTCGGTGCAAGTGGTTTACACCTACCCATTGAGCCTTGCTGAGCCCTCACTCAGGGTTTGCAGTCGGTATCTGGATTAAAAATCCCATGCCTCGACTGGCATCCGAACCCAGTACCTACTAGCCTGTAGACCGATGGCCTACCACGACGCCACCGAGACCGGGTTTTTTCTGTCTTAACGACACGACTAAAGCATATTGATTTATTAATCATCGGCTATTGGATGTCAAACAATTGATAATGTTAACATAGTCATAGAGAGGAAACCCGCTAAATATTTCCGTTGGTAGCAAGGTATCTTTTATATGCGCCATCCCACAGACATACCACAGCCTTTGATATACCTGTTATGGTGCACTGGCTGGAACTAGAAATAGCCTAATGGGCCAACCGACGGGGATCGATCTTAGACCGACTGCGCGCCAGGCGAGCGTTTAATATAGTCCCGCCCCGGTTTGTCGATGGAGCAGACTTTCTTAATGGGGTTTTCTGGGATACCATTCGAACATTTTAAAAAATATAGTTCCTGGGGATGGATAAAATAACATTAAACATGCATGTCATCAATACAGGATCGCCTAGAGCCAAATCGGTAGGCTATTATTTTTAAATGGGATTATAAGCCTGTAGCAATCGGGCGGGGGGGGGGGGCGGACGGTACCTAGCTGTGTCCCCACTCCCACGATTTGAGGACGAAAATCCTACAGGTGGGTTTTTTGGTGCTATTCCATTATATCTGGTTTGTGCCCTCCACTAGAGACAGTCCTCCCTCCCTTGAAGCTTGACCCTCTTTAGTTGTGTAGGGTTTTTTTGTTTTTTTTCTTTCTTTGGTTAACCACACCACTAAAGCACATTGATTTATTAATCATCGGCTATTGGATATCAAACATTTCGTACTTGTGACATAATTAATATAATTCTTAGAGAGGAAACCCGCTACATTTTCCATTAGTAACAAGGAATCTTTTTATAAGCATATCATTAGATCAGTCACAACATTGGGGGGAAAAAATCCTTAATTTTGACTGCCTTGTATACTTTGAGATACGATTTTGAGTTTTAATGGATTTGATTTACTAAAATACATCATGCATTATGAATCTGTCATTTGTTTATACTATTAACACCCGCCTTATATTATGTTATCAAATATACAATGACGTACAGTTAAACCATATATTTACTGTTTCACATTGTAGATTTCAAGCACGTGCTAATAGCAATACTATTTTTAACTGATTACACTCATATTTTCGCGGGTATCTGAAGGATTGACCAATCGTTCTAAAGAGTAAACGATTTGCGTCACTTCCGTAAAAAGAAAAGTTGGGCACGCCCACTGCACGCGGTTTAGATTGAGCGTTTGTGTTTTGTTTTTCACACTTCTATCTTTTACGTATCAACAGTTGAGAAGAGACGTTACACTAAGTTGAACGAAATATTTTCTTTATGACCACAGGCATGGTATGTCGATCTGTATTTGTTCTTTCGGGGATTTAAAGACAGAAATCGTTAGCTGCAGACGTGAATACCTAATCGTCAACAGCTTCGAAACAAAGAGGGCGTGAGTTCTTGACTACCAGCTGATTGAGTTTTGTTTGGTGTAGACAGTTCAGGATGACGTTACAGAACGGAGACATTCACGATTATGATACGAACTTGGCAGCAGAGTGTCTGGTTGCCATGTCAAATTCATATTTTAACGAAAACATTACACCTCCAACGTTAGCTGGATGCGAGGAGATTGTTGCAACGACCACCGAAATGCCTTCAAGTCAAGCAGATTCTTTGTTCACGTTGGCGAGAATTTTGACTGATCTCGGTAAATTTAAACAAGATCTCATTGACACTGACTATAGTAGTGATGAAATGTGTAAAAGCAACACTTCCTATCAACGTAGTAATTTTAACAATTGTGAAAATATTATTTCTCGCCGAAAACGCAGTCATCGCAACAAACCAAAATCAACCACGCCCACTTTTGATATGGACGGGCAAAAAGTCGGTAAAAACGAAAAACTGATTCGTGGATCAGACAAAAAACTCCACAGATGTCACTTTAAAAACTGCGAGAAAGTGTACGGCAAAAGTTCTCATCTTAAAGCGCATCTCAGAACTCATACAGGTAGGTTTTATGAAACGGTTGCTACTCGTACGACGATTTCCCGCCATTGTTTGCATATCATATGTTTCAGCTGTTCAGGCACATGTTAAGTCACCTTGAGGGTAACGCCTTTGTTAAAATTTGACAACATCACGTAATCGGTTTGGAAAATGTTATTACTTCTTAACCGAGAACATATGTATTTTTTCTGCTTTAAATAACATCAGTCCCAATATTTAACTTTAAAAAAACAAGGTCTCCGCCCTACATTTGTTACTAGATCGGTTCTACAAATAACCGGTCTAAAAATAGACTGAGTGCACTATATGCTAGTCTTACCTCATTCACTGGTGTAAATTCCATGTTTATCTATTTTGATTACATATGCAAATGTAATGGGACTGTTCCATTACATGTAATGTATATTATTTTTACTACTATTTTATTGTTATAGCATTGTATGTCTATTTAATTTATTAAAATGTCACTAAGATGTGGAAAGATCATAATTATGTACTTTACAAAATTTCTTGGGTTAATGTTTGAGGACACAGAAATACAAGATATGTTAAATATTGCATGGAAAAATATCCGCCCGGTCCCCCCTTCCCCTAAACCTAACCCTAACCTTAACTCCAACCCTAACCCCAACCCTAGCCCTAACCCCAGCCATAACCCCAACCCTAACCCTAACCCTAACCTTAACCCTAACCCTAACCCTCAACCCTAACTAAAAATAATAATGGAGGGGACCGGGCGGATATTATACCTATTGCATTAGATTATATCTTGCCCTTTTATATCTCATTATACTATAATAATTCAAAATCCCTAAGAATGGGTTGTGTGAGAGAGAGAATGATAGAAAATGAATGAATGGATGTTTAACAACACCCCTGCACAAAACCCTATTGGGTGTCAAAAACATTAAGTACTTGAATGTGAAAAAAGTATTCAATAAAAAAATATTTTGCTGGTAATCATCTCTCAAAGGTAGGACTTTCCTTTGGCACTCTCACGTATAAAGAACATTATAAATAGTAAATATTTATAATAAGAGTTAGGGTTAGTGACAGTGCCAATTAAAGTCCTTCCTTTTCCTAGGGCAGAAATCCCCATTGGGCTGTTTTTCGCTCCAGCCTGTGCATCACAACTGGTATATTAAAGGTCGTGGTATGTGCTATATTGTCTGTGAGATGATGCATATGAAAGATCCCTTGCTACTAATAGACAAATGTTGCTGGTTTTCTTTCTGAGATTATAGGTCAAAATTACACAAAAAATTTGACATCCAGTGGTCGATGCTTAATAAATTAATGTGCTCTAGTTGTGTCATTAAACAAAATAAAGATTGATATTTATCTGTACCAGTCATAGTGCATTGGCTGGAATGGGAATAATCCAAGTGTCTCACTGCTGTGGATTGATCCTGCATTCCAATATATCCCAGACAGAAGCTTATTCATACAGTCACATACTGGTCTAAAGTCGTCATGGTGACTGATCTACAACTACATACAGGAAAACCTGTATTTTGGTCACCTTGGCTGGTGAAAATTGTTAGAACGATAGTTTTGCCTCAAAATCGGACCCTGCAGTGGCGTAGGAAGGTGCCAAAAAGTGTGTGTGTGTTGGGGGGGCACGTTTATATTTACACACTTTTACACTATTATAAAGCAACTATAAAACAAAATATCTGAAAAGGGGGGGGCACATACCCCCTTGCCCTCACCCCACCCCCCCCCCCTCCTACGCCAGTGCTTTGTATACCGGAATTCCCACAAAACCAAATGTCCCTTTTTAAATATCAGTATAGCACAGAACCTCTCTAAACGGGATACTCGTTAAAACTGGACTTTTAATTCACTTGGTCCCATGGGAGCCTGGTTTAGAGGGGTTTCACTGTATATCATCATGCTGAGTTTAACAAACAAAATGGGTTACCTGAATTTGATTTGATTTAAAATTGTACATAGTAATAATAATTAAATTAAAAAAAAAATTAAATGTAAGTTTGATCTATAATAAAAAGCCATTAACAGGCTATTTTTTTCTATTTAAAAAAAAAAATCTTTGGCAACTACTAAAAACAAGAAGAATGTGCCTGGAACATATTGTTAGTATTGTGTTATCTGTCAAGAAAGGAAATGTCAGTATATTTTAATACATTTTATTTCTAAGTTCGTGTTCAACTAGCACCATTTCAGGAGAGTGGTCTTCAGCTCACCTTAGTCTTGCTCATTGCAAAGACTGGTAATATCTTGTAGATTGCTGTGCCAGTCTAAAATATGAAATAGTAATTGCTAATAAATGTTTTGAAATTAAATGTATATTTTTGAAGGCAGTTTGTAACCCAGTGGTAAAGCACTTGCCTGATGCATGTTCAGTCTAAGATTGATCCCCATCGGGCCAATTAGGCTATTTCTCATTCTGACCAGTGCTCCACAACTGATGCAACAAAAGCTATGGTATGTACTATCCTGTCTGGGATAGTGCATATAAACATAGCTTGTTGCTAATCACAAAGAGTAAGTCATAACACCATATAACAAATTAAAATGTGTTGAGTGTGTCATTACATAAAACATTTCTTCCTTCCTTCCTTTTTTCCCTTCATATACCATATAGGAGTGGGGCGTAGCCCAGTGGTAAAGCGCTCATCTGATGCGTGTCGGTCTAGGATTAATCTCCATCGGTGGACCCATTGGGCTATTTCTTGTTCCTAGGCATTGCTCCACAACTGATATATTAAATGTCTGTTTGTTGGATGGTACGTTTAAAAGATCCATTGTTGCTAATGTGAAAATGTAGTGGGTTTCTACTCTAAAGCTATATGTCAAAATTACCAACTTTTTTACATCCAATAGCCGATGATTAATAAATCAATGTGCTCTAGTGGTGTCATTAAACAAACCAAACCTTTAATTTTTCCTTCCTTCATATATCGTATGTTTATTATTCTAAGAGTACTATTCTCCTACTGTTCATCAGAGCATGTCCATCTGGGAGATCTTGTAGTGTTCAGTCAACCATGAAAGCACCTGAGCCCGCATGTACCTGTAATTTGTGATGATCTAGAGGCGTGGGGGGCGACGCGTGCCATCTGCCGTTAGTTTCGTCTTGATGCTCGTCTGATTGGTCGAGCTGTCTCCGCTATGCCTTACCTGCCAGTAGGACACCTGTATTCTAATGTAGGTTTTTCAAAACACCATTGTTTGCAGCCTGGTTCCCCTGTTTGATTTTAACCCATGTCATTTTCCTGAAACGATAACAAAGAAAAACATTCTTCTTTGTCGTCATCTGCTAGGAAAAAAGACTTGAGTATAGGTTTACCTGTAGTTGAGATTATTTGACAATCATGGTGGGTTAGATATAGTTTTAAGAGTTTTGTAGTCATTTGTTAGGGAAAAAACATCCATGGGTATAGGTGTACATGTTGTTTAGATTTAATTTAAAAATATAACAGCCAGGCTTGGTTATATATACTTTAAGACTGTGTTAGTAATTACCTTGAGTTTCAACGTTATGTTATATAGTTATATAAATTAGGTGGGGTAAGAAGGCTTTTAAATATGTTTTATTACCTTCACCTATATGGGTCCAGATAAAAAGTTATGTGTATACTCAGTTCATTTAAAAATACATTAAAATATATTTTTTTAGGTTCAGCTCTTCTCTTTAGGTAGGGTTGAGAGCCTAAACACATACAGTTGTTTTATTTAGGTCTAATAATTTTTAGAAATAAAGCGAAAAGGAAGCAGGCTTTGCAGCAAGTGGCTCAGTCTTTATAGACTTTTGCACACGGGAGTGATTTCGCCCTAGATCAGTTGGTGGAGTGTGTAGCTCAGTGGCAGAGTACTCATCTGAGCATATGCTCTTCAGTATTACAATGCACAATTTATGAAATGAAACCAGTCATTCACAATGTGATGATAAATATTCATTGATTCATTTATTCAAATTTATTTTATGCTCATAATCCAATTAAGGTTCAAACATGATATACTGGAATTTTGCTCAGCATACTTGTTATTTCCCCAGTGTTTCACAACAGGCATATCACAATCAAAGGTTGTGGTATGTGCTCTAGTTGTGTCATTAAACAAAACAAACTTTTAACTAATTAAGGTTCAAACACACTACTCTGGGCTTTCTCTCAAATACTGTAAATACGGAAATGTTAGCAAGCCAGTTTTTGTTTGCAAATTTAGTGAGGCCATACAAGACGCTAATATTTCATAATGCTAAATTTAAAGGAAATGTTTTATTTAACGACACACTCAACACATTTTATTTACGGTTATATGGCATCAGACATATGGTTAAGGACCACACAGATATTGAAAGAGGAAATCTGCTGTCGCCACTTCATGGGCTACTCTTTTCGATTAGCACTGAGGGATCTTTTATATGCGCCATCCCACAGACAGGGTAGTACATACCACGGCCATTGATATACCAGTCGTGGTGCACTGCCTGGAACGAGAAATAGCCCAATGGGCCCACCGATGGGGATTGATCCCACACCGTTTATGCATCGAGTGAGCGCTGTACCACTAGGCTACGTCCCACCCCCTAAATTTAAAGAGACATACAGCAAATAGTTCCTAAAGACAGTGATTAACAAAACACACATGACTTGATGAAACCAGAAGGATAGCAAACAACAATAGTTAGTTAGCCAGGGAACATTTTCTTTTCAAAATATTTCTAGTCAAGTGAATATTGATTAGCAACTATTGTTTAATATTTAAAAATTGTGTAGCAATCTCTAAAACTTGCGTAGCGAATCACATCGTAATACTGATCAAAATGTTCCCTCTTAGCAATGCACCTTACTGCAATTTTCTTGTAAATGTAAGCTGTCTGTATCCTGTAAATAATTGATCAAACATATTATTTCAGCAGATCTGACAACTTAAGCTTATTCTTTTCCAGTTTCTAATGTGATGACTGTGCTAAGTTTTATGTCGCTTATTGGGATATCGACAAATTTTAAGATGGCTAATATTTTATGATTGGACGAAGCACCCAGCACAGTCTTGGTTGTAAACATGTTGTCTTATCACTGTGTCATTGACGGCCAGTTGCTTTTATTTGTTTTCAGTTAAATATAAATGTTAGTTTAATACTATGTATCTTTGATAGGTCAACCAAAGGTCGTGACCCAGTAGATTTCTGCTACCACTACTTAAGGTTACTAGAACATGCATTTAAGCACAGCACAGGCTACAACATAGCAACCTAGACTCGTTACAAAAATCTGTATAGCTGACACAGACATATGTAACTTGTTTTCGTAGATTCTTTTCTTTACAATTCTCCTCCTAGGTGATAATTAGATGTAAAATAAAATACAGTCTTTTCGGAACAGGTTGGAATGTGTTTCTTTTTAACATATGCACACATGCGGCCCTTAGTGTATTTTAATGGGCAGAATACTTTTAAAATAAAGTCTGATGGGTCTTAGCTGTACTTGTTTTTTTGGGGTTTTTTGCTGTTACCTCAAGTGCTTATGGCTGGTATATTAAAAGAGGTGGTATGTGTTGTCCTGTCTGTTGTCAAGTACATGTACATATGAAATTATCTCTTGCTGCCATTTAAATGATCCTGTCAATGGGATGGTGCATATAAAAGATCTTTTGTTGCTAATCAAAAGTAGTAGCCCATGAAATGACGACAGCAGGTTTCCTCCCTCAATATCTGTGTGGTCCTTAACCATATGTCTGACACCATATAACTGTAAATACAATGTGTTGAGTGCGCCGTTAAATAAAATATTTCCTTCCTTCTATTTAGATGAAGAAACCTGTATGGTAGAAAGTTTTTTTAATAAATTACAATTTGATTGGTTGCTATATATTAAAGATGTATACCAGTTGCGGAATACTATGGTTGCTGTATATTCGAGACATATACCAGTTGTGGAATACTAGGGTTGCTGTATATTCGAGACATATACGAGATACGGAATACTAGGGTTGCTGTATATTCGAGACATATACCAGTTGCGGAATACTAGGGTTGCTGTATATTCGAGACATATACCAGTTGCGGAATACTAGGGTTGCTGTATATTCGAGACATATACCATTTGCGGAATACTAGGGTTGCTGTATATTCGAGACATATACCAGTTGCGGGATACTAGGGTTGCTGTATATTCGAGACATATACCAGTTGCGGAATACTAGGGTTGCTGTATATTCGAGACATATACCAGTTGGGGGATACTAGGGTTGCTGTATATTCGAGACATATACCAGTTGCGGGATACTAGGGTTGCAGTATATTCGAGACATATACCATTTGCGGAATACTAGGGTTGCTGTATATTCGAGACATATACCAGTTGCGGAATACTGGGTTGTTGTATATTCGAGACATATACCAGTTGCGGAATACTAGGGTTGCTGTATATTCGAGACATATACCAGTTGCGGAATACTGGGTTGTTGTATATTCGAGACATATACCAGTTGCGGAATACTAGGGCGGGATCTAACTACATCAGTAAAGCACTTACCTGAGATCCCTGGGTTATAGGATCGAATCTCCCTGGCTGACCCATTCTCTGGTTGTTTTTATTCGGTGTTCTTTTTACCATCCCAACCAGTGCTTCAAGACGGGTTTATCAATGGTCATGGTATGTGCTGTGCTGTCTGGGTAAATGCATATAAAGTATCTCTTGCTGCTAATAAAAACAAATTTAGCATGGTTTTCTCAAAGAATGTAAAAATCATCAAATGTTTAACATTCAAAAGCTGATGATTGATGTGCTGTAGTGGTGTCATTAAACGAAACATAGGACCACTTCTGGGGTGCTCTGTCACTGAGTGAGAAGACCGTATTTCAAAATTGTAGGTAGCCAGAAGTCGGTTCACATGCTTGTTACCTAGGTAACCGATTGTTCAGCTGCATGAATTATCTTTGCGTGACCTAATCGGTTTTCTCAGAATTGCTTTGAAATTACAGGGTAGATATCTTCAAAAGTTTGCAACATATAATTTCAGAATATGTAATGGTTCACTGCTAAATTATTGGCAGTTTGTATAAAGTTCAGGACTCAAACTTAATGGTGTTATGTCAAAGTTGCAATAATGGCGGTTCCCGCCAAAAATATTTGTTAAATTTTGCTTTGAAACATAAAGCTAATACCTTCAGCTATATGCCTATAAAAAATTACATGTGTACAACAAAATAATTCCATTTACTAGTGGGGGAAAAAAAGAGTATTTAAGAGGACAATCTTGAGAGTGTGTCACATACAATATCTAGTGATGTCACTGTTTTATGCTGTCACATGCAATAATTAGTGACATCACTGTTTTATGCTGTCACGTGTGCAATAATTAGTGACATCACTGTTTTATGCTGTCACGTGCAATAATTAGTGACATCACTGTTTTATGCCATCACGTGCAATAATTAGTGACATCACTGTTTTATGCCGCCACGTGCAATAATTAGTGACATCACTGTTTTATGCCGCCACGTGCAATAATTAGTGACATCACTGTTTTATGCTGTCACGTGCAATAATTAGTGACATCACTGTTTTATGCCGTCACATGCAATAATTAGTGACATCACTGTTTTATGCTGTCACATGCAGTAATTAGTGACATCACTGTTTTATACTGTCACATGAAATAACTAGTGACATCACTGTTTTATGCTGTCACATGCAATAACTAGTGACGTCACTGTTTTATGCTGTCACATTCAGCAAACAAGTTTTTCCCCAAATTCTTTGCAGACAACTAACAAAGAAACAAAAATGGCCACCATGCTATAGTTAGCCACAAATTATTTGGAAAATCCCTCTTGTCATCCAGTACAAGACTTTTAAAATTATTATTCCTGAGTTAATTATGGAAAGATTATGCAAATGAAAAACTAATAAAATATTGTAGTTTCAACTTTGACATGGCAAATTTATGAATTTGTTACTTACATCAATTTTTTGCCTACCGTCAGCAGTTTAAATCAATAATTTTAACACAGAAGTAAAAATAATATATTATGCCTTCAGCTGATGGCAATATTTATTTGTTGAAGGCAAAATACACACCTATATCAATTGTTACCCTACCTACAGGAATTTAAATCAATAATGTTTGCAATAAATAAACAAAGGTAAAAAGCTGATGGCAATAATATTTTTCCAGCGACAAAAAAGTCCATAACCTATGGCAATTCATATTGGTACTGCCGTTAAGTTCAAAGCCTGTAAATTGATTTGCATTTCCAGGCTGTCAAGTGTCTCTATTTTCCCCTACTTTTCCTGCTTTTCCCTATTTTTTCATTTGGCACCTACTTTTTCCTATTTCTTTAACAAACAGCCCTACTATCCCTACGTGGGTTTTTTTTTAATTTGAGACATGTATACAAAAAAAAAGAATATAATTATTGAAAATTGTTTAAGTATATTTTTATATTTTTTGAAATTATGATGGGTCTAGACTGGCTTCCTCTTGAAGAGACTTGAGATTGAAATGTCATGGTGATGTCTGTTTACTTTGCTGCCTGCTGATATCATTTTAGGTGGATGGCACCAGGGTGTGCATTTGGGATCTTTTTTTACTTGCCATTCGGGCAAGGGATGTCAGCACTTTTACTTTCCTGTGCAATTTTTGAGTCCCCCATATTTTATTTAAATAAAAAAAAATTAAAACCTGCCCCAGACACACTCACACTCCGGATATCATATATACATACCTGAAATAGACGTCCTGGTGTGTCATCCCTGTGGATGTGACAGATGCATATTCACTTTACCCATGTAAATTTAAATGATGTCAGAAATCTGCAGTTGCGAAATGTACGTACTGTTATGCAGTTGTCGCATACACTGAAACGGGTTCCCCAACCACACACAGCAAAGTGCACGATAACAAATTTTAAACATGTGTTATCACCTTTTTACCATTTTATTTTATGTCATACAAATAATTACAACACCACATATTCAACTGATCTAAACATTATTAATAGTTTCCACTGAATTCCGATCACCCAATCGAGCACTCTCGATGTAACTGCATTGTAAACAAAATCGGTCGAAATGTTCCAGATACTTTTTATTTTGATAGACTGGTTGGCCCCCAAATTTCTTCAGAAAACACATATTGGTATGGCTGCAGATTATACATATAGGAGAAACAGTCAGTTGAATTATTATCAAAACTAACTTTTGGGTTGTTATAAACATTACATTTTGGACATTCCGAAATAATACACTGTAACAAATGCACAAAATTTAGGTTGCCAGGCAGACAGATATGGTTGTAGACTTGCCCGATGTCATTTTCACTCGCCTGGGGTGACCATAAAATGCACACCCTGTGGCACTGATCATATTTGGTCTCAAGTTCTCTTCAAGATGTGTCAAGTCAGATTCTAGCAGTGAGTAACAGTGAAATAAGAAGACAAGTGATAAGTTTATTAAAAAAATCCCTACTTTTTTGGTAAACATTCACACTTTTCCCTACTTTCCGCCTACTTTTTTGTCTGCTAGAGCCCTATTTTTTTCCTACTTATTCATAAAGCACCACTTCACAGCTTGCATTTCGTATCATGGGAACACCCTACCTACCTGGCTTTAGTGGGCTTAGGTTCATATCAGCTTGCAGTCTATTAATTAACACCTATATCACATTTTCCTGACATGTATTGCTGGAAACATGGCCACATGGCATCTTACAACTTAGCATAACAACCAGTGGTGTGTTCCAAGGAGGGCGACACATTGGGAACAATTTGACTGGTGCCATTATCTTCCATTATATCACATTCATCTAATGTTAAGTGCAGGGTGAGATGTAGCCCGGTGATAAAGTGTTCACCTAATGTGCAGTCGGTCGTTAAGATCGATCCTCATCGGTGGCGTATTGGGTTACTTCTCGTTCCAGATAGTGCACCATGACTGGTATATCAAAGGCCGTGGTATGTGTTATCCTATCTGTGGGATGGTGTATATAAAAGATCCCTTGCCACAAATGGGAAAACATGTAGCGGGTTTCCTCTCTAAGACTATGTCAGATTACCAAATGTTTGACATCCAATATCCGATGATTAATAATAAATTAATGTGCTCTAGTGGAGTCATTAAACAAAACAAACTTTAACTAACGTTAGGTGCAAAACCCAGTGTAGTGAGTGACCACTATCTCTGACCCTGCTGAAC
Source organism: Gigantopelta aegis (assembly GCF_016097555.1). Taxonomy (NCBI): domain Eukaryota; kingdom Metazoa; phylum Mollusca; class Gastropoda; order Neomphalida; family Peltospiridae; genus Gigantopelta; species Gigantopelta aegis. Next base: position 42,612,911 of record NC_054700.1, on the reverse strand, counting down.
ATTGTTCATACATTGTTTTAACAAATTAAGTTTTCTGTCACTTTATTGTAAAATGGTTTGACTTGTATAGTAAATTATTATCATTCAGATTAATGTTAATATTAATTGTGTTAATTATGTTGCAGGTGAAAGACCGTTTCCTTGTACCTGGCCAGGCTGTGAGAAGCGGTTCGCTCGGTCAGATGAACTAGCAAGACACATCCGAACACACACAGGTAAATAACATGTTATAGTGAACACACAGGTAAAAGACATGTTATAATGAATACACACAGATAATTGATACTAAATGCATGACAAAAATTAAACATCAAATGTTGTAATGTTAGTGATGTTACATGTAATAAAAAAATATTCAAAAAGTTCTGGTTATTGGTATCTATGGGTTTTTTTTTTTTTTTTTTTTTAATTTCTGTTAAAAACATACACTGTCCAGGACAGTACTGGGATTCGAACCCACCACCTCTCAGTCTTATTCCTCCCCCTCCCCCTCCCCCTCCCCCTCCCCCTCCCCCTCCCCCCCCCCCCCCCCCCTCCCCCCTCCCCCCCCCCCATCATCAAGCCTATAACCATTTCAATGTGAAGGCCACCACACAGCTGTTGTTTGTTTGCCTACTGGTGTGTTGAGGAGTAGAGCAGAGCACACAGTGATATCAGTTTGTTTTGGGTGTTCCTCTCTTGAACTCTTACAGGAGTCACTTCAAAGTGGGCAGCAACAGAGCTGCCTGCATATAGACAGTACAGCACCCTCAGATACATTGCATACACACAGATTAGCATTTTAAAGAGAAGCACAACTTTCCTCCATCATCTGTACCAGTAGATAAAAATTAATTGCGAGATGTTGTGTAGGTGTTGCTTGTTAGGAACAACTCCCAAACCATAATGTATAATAATAATAGCAGCTTTTTATTTTAGATCAGTGATCCATAGAACATATTTAAACATCACATACAAAACTGATTACATAACATACAGTAGCTTGTGCCAGTGATTTACACATACAGATTTTATTTAAACATACAGATTTGACATACACATTTGTACACCGCAGATGGGCAAGTAGGTCGTTTGAGGTTGCTTCGATTCTGCTCTTCAGCGAATATGTTGTTGAGCAAAGTAAAGCACCAAAGCAATAGAACTGGGGCCCAAAACTTTTGTTTTGTTTAATGACACCACTAGAGCACATTGATTTATTAATCATTGGCTATTGGATGTCAAACATTTGGTAATTCTGACTTGTATTCTTCAATTTTTCGTTAGCAGCAAGAGATCTTTTTTTATGCACTTTTTCGTGGACAGGACAGCACATACATCAGACTTTAATAGGAGCTGGAGCCTAATTCACAAAGCTTTCTTAGGCTTTCTTAAACAAAATCCCTGCATAATTTCCTGTGTGTTGGTCGTTAGTAGTTAGTGATTAGTAAGAGAGAAGTTGATGAAGTATCCTTACACCTACCCATTGAATCATTGAAAACGTGCTCTGTATGGGTGCTGGTGTTGAGATGCGAACCCAGTACCTACCCATTGAATCATTGAAAACGTGCTCTGTATGGGTGCTGGTGTTGAGATGCGAACCCAGTACCTACCCACTGAATCATTGAAAACGTGCTCTGTATGGGTGCTGGTGTTGAGATGCGAACCCAGTACCTACCCATTGAATCATTGAAAACGTGCTCTGTATGGGTGCTGGTGTTGAGATGCGAACCCAGTACCTACCCATTGAATCATTGAAAACGTGCTCTGTATGGGTGCTGGTGTTGAGATGCGAACCCAGTACCTACCCATTGAATCATTGAAAACGTGCTCTGTATGGGTGCTGGTGTTGAGATGCGAACCCAGTACCTACCCATTGAATCATTGAAAACGTGCTCTGTATGGGTGCTGGTGTTGAGATGCGAACCCAGTACCTACCCATTGAATCATTGAAAACGTGCTCTGTATGGGTGCTGGTGTTGAGATGCGAACCCAGTACCTACCCATTGAATCATTGAAAACGTGCTCTGTATGGGTGCTGGTGTTGAGATGCGAACCCAGTACCTACCCATTGAATCATTGAAAACGTGCTCTGTATGGGTGCTGGTGTTGAGATGTGAACCCAGTACCTACCCATTGAATCATTGAAAACGTGCTCTGTATGGGTGCTGGTGTTGAGATGCGAACCCAGTACCTACCCATTGAATCATGGAAAACGTGCTCTGTATGGGTGCTGGTACCGGGATGCGAACCCAGTACCTACCAGCCACCCAGTACCTACCAGCCTCAACCCCTTAACCATTACACCACTGAGGATGGTAGAGAAAGGAGAGCGGTTGTCTTGTCATACATGTTACATCTCTCCATTAAGCCACCTGTTTGGCATGTGTCGCATGTGCTGACATTTCTTAATGCAGTCGTGTCTCAGAGTTTACAGGAAATTGCATGGCTGACATTTAAGAGTTGTTGATAGTGATGTTACACCCAGGACGTAATATGTGTGTATATATATAATGACATTGTTTTTTGGGTAAATTGAATGATGTTGAAATGGGATATATGTTTGGAGTATTTGCATGCATCATGGCACGTTTTCAAAAGTCGTCAGCTTCAGATGGATTTCCACAGTGTATAATTAATTTAATTATTGGTGATCTAGAATGGCTATTTCATCTTTTGTCTAGTACTCTTCTATTTTTGTGTGCATTTAGGCAAGGAATTATGTCCAGCTTATGGCACATTTAAAAAAAAAAAATCTTGCTTGTATACAGTAATTGCATCAAAGGTCTTGGTATGTGCTGTCCCATTTATGGGGAACTGCATGTAAAAGCTTCTTTGATCAAATTCTGTAGCATATGTGGTGTAGGAGGGTTTCATTTTACTCTCTAGATCAAGGTGTCCCTGCTCTTAAACCAATCCTTGTTGGTGGGCCCATTGGGCTATTTCTCATTCCAGCCAGTGCTCCACAACTGGTGTACAAAGCAAAGGCTGTGGTATGTACTATCCTGTCTGTGGGATGCTATATATAAAATATCACTTGCTGCTAATCGGAAAGAATAACCCATTGCAAGGTGGTCTTATTATCTGAGTGATACTTTAACCATATTACCAAATATAAAAATATTTTGAATGTGTTCCTTAAACCATTTCTTCTTGTTCATCAAGGGCAGGACGTAAAGTGGTAAAGTGCTCACCTGGTGCATGGTCAGTCTAGGATCGATCCCCTTAAGTGGGCCCAATGGGCTATTTCTCGTTCTAGCCATTGCACCATGACTAGTATATCAATGGCTGTGGTATGTGCCATCCTGTCTGTGGGATGGTGCATATAAAAGATCACTTGCCACTGATGGAAAAATGTAGTGGGTTTCTTCTCTAAGACTATAATATATGTTAAAATTACCAAAACGTTTGACATCTAATAGCTGATGATTAATAAATCAATGTGCTCTAGCTATTTTGTTAAACAAAACAAACAATTAACTTTCATTTTATGATTCTGGTGGAATCCCTTAAAAAAAAAATCCCCAATTTCAGTGTCTGTTTAACACTGTTTAACATTGTTTTATTTCTTTCATCTCTTCCAGGTGAGAAGAAGTTCCTGTGTCCTCTGTGTGACAAGCGGTTCATGCGCAGCGATCACCTCAACAAACACGCACGCCGCCACCCCGGGTTTCAGCCCGAGATGCTCAAGAAAGGAGCTCTGCCCAAAGTGGAGGCCACCAGCGACGGACTCTCGGACCAGTTCAGTCCAGAAGCTTCACCTTGAGTTGTCAAGTCCAGTCAATGTATGCTGAAAAATTTGCCCTGAGTTGAATGGACTTGGACCCAAATCAGATTAGTTCAGAATGTTTTCCATGCTGGGAAATTTACCCCGAGTTGAAAATACTTGGACATTTTCAAACCCAACAGATTAGTCCAGAATGTTTACCATGCTGGGAAATTTACCCCGAGTTGAAAGTACTTGGACGCTTTCAAACCTAACAGATTAGTCCACAATGTTTACCATGCTGGGAAATTTACCCCCGAGTTGAAAGTACTTGGACGCTTTCAAACCTAACAGATTAGTCCACAATGTTTACCATGCTGGGAAATTTACCCCCGAGTTGAAAGTACTTGGACGCTTTCAAACCCAACAGATTAGTCCACAATGTTTACTTTGTGTTGAAAATATTTAGAAATTGTGGAGCCCCAGTCAATTTATACCGGTACCTTTACCACGACTTGTACATATTTTGACATTATCGAATCACTGTCAGGTTATTCTGGAGTCTTTACCCATTGTTGGAAATACTTAGTTATTGAGCTCCAATCAGTTATGTCCAGAATGTTTACCCCGAGTTTAAAATACTTGGAAGTTCTGAAGTCTTAATCAGTTTATACTAGAATCGTTACCCTGATAAATCGTTATCTCATAAATTTCTCATTCTAGAAATTTCCCTGAGAATTTTATTTTATTTTATTTTTAACAGAATTCTGACTAAAGATCTAGTAAAACTTTCTTGGCAAGCATGAATCCCAGAATCTCCTCAACTACTTATTGGCATTTAATATTTTTTTTATTTTACAAGAGTTGTGTCCCTTTTGTCTTAGAGTTGTGTCCCTTACCCCATATTGACTTTTTAACCCAAATGCCAAAAATTAATGTTTGTGGTTCAAAGCGTAATTTATTTATTATTTATTATGCTTTTCTTTAAGTTGATGTTTGTTATGTATGATAACCTGTGTATTTTTGTGTTTGATTATGTACTAGAACATTAAATATACCTTGATTTACAACTAAAACTACCACATTAGCTAGATGTAAAACAAATGCATTGTACTAAATTCAGAATTTTTTCTTTTTTTTTCTTTGTAATTGGAAATCAGTTTTAAAATCTATCACCGGAACTCTAACAAATGAATATTCAAATACCAAATTGCTATTTGAATATTTTGAAATGTTCGTATTTTAATATTTACAACATTTGTTTCAGCTCTAGTTAATGATATTATTGATGTTGTTTTTTTTGCATTAAAATGGCATAAATTATTAATATTTTTTAACTTGCATAGTGCAAGTACGATTGTTTTCTCACAAATGTGATTTGTTTTAGTTATACTGAGTTAAATTTAATGGTCTGTCATAGGTGCACGGCATTACAGTTATACTTAAAGCAGGCATCGAAATAAGTTGAGAACGGTAGTTCAGGTTACTGGGAGGTTACCACATGTAAGAAAGTTGAGAACGGTGTTTCATTCCCGACTAGAATTTCAACATGTATACTACAATAATCATCTGGCACACATGTAAGGGCATTAATAGTAGTAGGAATTCAATTCTAACTTTCATACAGTTGTGGTAACCTATAGGTCACCAGACCATATTTTGTGGTAACCTGTAAATGGGTAAACAGACGCAATGCTTATTTCAATGCCTGTAAAGGCTGTTCTGCTGTAAGTAATTCTACTTGATAGATTAATTGGAGGTATTCTCCATTTAGTAACCTGATAACAGAAAATGTTAACCTGAAGAACAATCTAACAGTGCATGAAATGATGTAGTAACTGAAGTGCTTATATCAAATTTTGGTTATAGCATGCTGTCCTGGACACACATCTTATGCTTGTAGTTGAGTGACATACCTGTGCACAATAGTGGGGTCACAAATTAGTGCCATAAGAACACTATTTGGAAATAACGGTAGCCCAAGACTTCATCCATTGAGCCCTAGAATGCACCACTAATAAAACACCATAAGAAAATGTTATTCTGTTAACATGCAGTACTCTTTTAATAATATATATTAATTATATATTACCATGAGGCATTACAACAGACCGTTGAACAAGAATGCAATAAAAGTTAGAAGTATTTTTTGGTGGGAACCAGGGCCTGTGCTTTTAAAACTGAGATCTGAAATGATGTCACACCCATGCAATTTATATGGGGTCTCCATGACAATAAAGTCTCCGACTCTATTCAGAGTCTTGAGCTCGGATTCTAAAAGTTTTATTATTAAAAAAAAAAGATAAAAAAAAAAAATGTCTTATTTAACGACGCACTCAACACATATTATTTACGGTTATATGGCGTCAGACTTATGGTTAAGGACCACAAAGATGTTGAGAGAGAAACCCGCTGTCACCACTTCATGGGCTACTCTTTTTGATTAGCAGCAAGGGATCTTTTTTATATGCACTATCCCACAGACAGGATAGCATATACCACTGCCTTTAATATACCAGTTGTGGTGCACTGGCTGGAGTGGGAAATAGCTCAATGGACCCACTGACAGGGATCGATCCCAGAGTCTTCGAGTTCAGATTCTAAAAGTTTTATTATAAGTGCCAGGCCAGGCTCCCGATCATGCCTAATTGAGCACTGTATATAAAACCCACTATGGTCAGAAATATTTATTACACTACAGCATACAAGCAGAATGACTCTTTTCTCTTTGAATAATTAGCAACTGTTTTTCAAGATGTCTGCCATGCATTTGAAATATTTTATAATTTGCACATAAGACCAATACCATTTGTGAGATGTACATAGTACTTAAAAGCCAGAGTAGTAATGATGAGATTTGTGGTAAAATGGCCAAAACGAAGCAGACACATGGTTCGTTAAGGAATTTGGGAAGACAAGTCTTAGAACACATGGGCAATGGAGGTACTTAAATTTCATGAACTATTTTAATATGTTCTTCAAAGAAATCATTACATTTTCATACATTATCATCAGATTTTGATATTTTTTATTATCTGTATTTGTTCTCCGTCTATCTGTTTGATTTTATAGTTCACACTTTTAGTCTGATCTCCAGATACATTTGGCATAGATACATTAAAAACCTACATTGGTTCTTAGTTGTATATTTCAAATACATTTCTCAAGAAGACGCACAAAAAAATCTCATCCCTTTTGGATTTTTTCCCACACACAATAATATTTTTAACTCTGCTTTCAAAACAATCTGAACTTTGTTATTGCCATCAGTATAAGCAGACACATTTGCTATATTAGTATAAGTGTTGATGTGAAATTAATAATCTCCAGAAATGGATTCGGTTTATCTCAGTTCTGTTTGAAACATGTACATAGTATCTCAAGATTGTGTTGCATTTATTGTCAGGTTTAGTTTTGACAGTCTGAGACTTGGCCAAATATTAAAATATATGGTCGAATTTACAAAGCATGTTTTTGACTTGGATGCATATAACCATGTATTTACAGTACTTAAATAACTGCATTTAAAAAAAAAGGAGGTTTCATAAATTTGTCTCATATTGTTTGCTTCAAGCCAAGTGAAACATATAATAATAAAAATCACTTCAACTACATTATAACTTCTTTTTCACCCAAAACAATTTTTATTTTCATTTTGCCAACAGAAATGTTTAATGCCTAACCTTACCTCTCCTCACGAAAAAAAAAGAGGATATAATGGTGGTTGCATAACCAGAAATAGATACCCTAAAACCAGAGATGAAAATCTTTAAAAAAATTCCATTAATTCCACATTTTGGCTCAACCCAAAAACTGTTCTTGTCCTTTCTTCTTTGATAAAAAGCTTCCAATAAGCGGCTATGTTTTTTCAAGCCCTGGCAAAGTTCTCTGAATTTCTTGTCTGTCATTTTCAGCTCAGCTGTTAGGGTATTTGGACCAGTCCGTAGGTATAAGGGGGTAAAATGCACCTTCTGAAAGGTCAGGTTGAGTATGTAAAATATTTAAAACAAAGATTTCATGATTTTAAAACAAAATAATGTACTGACCAACCTATCCAACAAAATAATGTACTGACCAACCTATCCAAAAAAATAATGTACTGACCAACCTATCCACTATTAAAATGGTATGTTGGGTGGGATTCAGAAACCCCAAATACACTAAATATTTTTTATATGCCGGATGGCCTATGTTTGTCGATTATGTTCACTGAGCTTGCTTGACGGTTTTAATCTTTGTATATATGTAAATAGTGTATATTGTGATGAGCATTTTGACTTTAACATGTTTTGAATATAAAGGTAGCTGAGAGGGCAACTCCTTTCTTTTTTTTGTCTCACCTTTTCAAAGGAAAAATGCGAGATACAGGTATTATTTTTAAAAAACGGCAGCAGCAATAGTGTCAACTTTTGTGTTAAAATTTAACATAAGAGTTTCGCATTTAGATGAGTTTCTAGTAAATTATAAGTCTTATGTCAATGAAACCTGGTTTATGGTTGCACCTATGGATGTTTATGGTTGCACCTATGGATGTTTATGGTTGCACCTATGGATGTTTATGGTAGGCGAGAGACATTTGAATTCCACAGACTTACTGTTTTGGTTGAGTGATAACAAAGTGCAGATTGAGAAAGTTGTGATGTAGTCAAGTTCTAGGTTGTTGTGATACATTGTTCTTGTCCTCCGTTTGTTTACATTTTCAAGTGCTATACCTAGATTATTTTTGTTTGCTGGTGTGACAGTATAGGAAGAGGGAATATAGTTATGACAGGAACTGGCCCAGTGAGCCCATTTATTGATGATTATGTTATTTGTTGAAATGGATTTTTATTTTTCAAATATGTCACATTTTCGAAATGTACAGTGTTGGTTATCCTTGAAGATGTTATTGACATGAAATCAAAAGAAAAATATTTTTGACTCTGAATAAACTGATGTCAGATGAACGGTCAGTCGGAATAGACTCAGTTTGATCAAGCTTTTTATAATGATGTTTAAATGATGATGATCTGTCACAGTCTGAATCGACTCAATCTGAACAAGCTTTTTATAACGATGTTCAGCGAAACTATCAGTCAGATTGTCATAGTCTGACCAAACTTTTTGGCATTGTCTGAACACACATTTCAAAATACATTACAATCATGTGATTTCATTTTGATAGCAGATCATTAATTATGTAGTGTTTTAATTGTTATGATTACATATAATTCAAGATTATTCATTGATTTGCTCCATGTATATTACCTGTCTCTGTATATGTCATGATGCATTTTAATCTTGTCACTTTTGTCAATTTTTGTTTTGTTTTACCATGACATATTCCAAAAGGTGAAATATATGTATTACTTTTCTGGCAGTAATGGCATCAACTTTGCTCTTGACTCCAACATTAAGTTTTTATATTTACTTTCATTTCTAACAATCTAGAGCAGTGAATGTTAATGTGAATGTTAATATGACACACATTTAAAACAATTTTTAAATTATTATTAAATTAAAAAAACCCATTTAAATTTAAAATTTTGAAGATTACATTGAGATGAACATCTGTAGATAAAACTATGAGCATGATTATCTTCATGGTAGGCAAGACACCTAATTCTGTAGAATTCTTACTGTTAATTGTAATCCCTTAAAGACAAAAAGAGGTGATAAGTTTACAATTTTGTTGTGTCTTACATACTAGCATCCAATAGCCAATGGTTAATAAATCAGTGTGCTCTAGTGGTATCATTAAACAAAACAAACTAGAACTTTGTTTTGTATACTAGCAGTTAAATACATTGTGAACAAAATAATGATGTCAAATGAACTTAATATAACTGGCAAAGCAGTTGCAGACATTTTTTATCTCACAATTTAACCCTTGCAAGCATTTCTTCAGCTATTGATGTTTGCTAGGTTTAACATCTGTATGTGCATTCCCTTGGGAATTTTTTGCTGTAGCCAAATAAATGTGATGTATTGTAACCGTTACTCAGTGTTACTGCGATCTGGAGCTCCCTGTTGTGTGTATATACATGTATGTAGATTATTCATGTTTTGCTTTGTTTTAAATGCTAACAATGTTGTCTAGTTTTATTTCATTGGAATCTCTGTGATACACGTATGTTTCTTACAGCTTTCATTAACCCACTTACTTACACACACAGTGAAACCTGTCTAAACCGGATAATGTCTCGAACCTAATATTTATTCCATTTAGACGGGATCAGAACAGAACTTTATTCACTCAGAACACCAAACAGTGTTACACTGAGGTGTTTACAAACATATATATATATATACAATGGCAGCTGCTGATTAAAATATACATGTATATAATTATAATATCATACACAAAAGCTGATGTTAAGAGGGTCGTGTTTTATAATTTAGAACATTTGGGATCATGAAACGTGGCTGGTTTTGACAGGATTCCGGTTTGTTCAGGGTCCGGTTTATACAGGTTTCACTGTACTTTGAACCATTATTAGAACCTTAACCTGTGAGGCCTAAGCCCAACCTTCCTCCTGACCTCCTTAGGGCTAAAATATTGTTTGGTTATATAATTTTTTATATTTTAATTTTATTGTGGAACACCCGATCTAAAATAGTGTCTAAATTAATCTTGATTATCTAATTAAATAAATTGGGATAATTAATTTTTAATTTTTAACTTAAAAATATTAGTTTTGGACTGCACTTTTTAAATATAATTAATTATTATTAAAATCCCATTCCCCTATTAGATTTAAATTTCTAAATTGCCCATTAGTATTCTGTCCCGGACCAGACCACTGGCTAGCCAGAGATCTGGCCCAGGATGGACATGCCCGAAACCTTAGTGGTATAGGGGCATGTTAAAAGGTACTCTCTCTCACTAGAACCTTTGTCCATGCTTAAAAACACTCGAGAACTTTTGCACAATGTTTCAAGTCCTTAAATTCATACTGCAGTCAAGTCTACTGTAGTGGCCATCTGTATTAAGCAGCCATCTGTGTTAACAGGCCACCTTTTTATTCTACCCAAATTATCTTATATAGTATAAACTATTCACTGCTTTATAAACACAGGACTGTTTTATTATAAAAATTATTGCATGTGGTATTTCGGAGGAATACAAGTGGTATTTGTAGGAAATACAGAGGTAGAGGAATAGTGTAAGTTAGATGAAAAATAGTTTTTATTTTTTGGAACAATCTTAATTAATTTTATAGACACTGAATCAGAAAAATTGAGGTTTTCTTTACCAAGAATACTGAGGTTGGTGGTATAAAGATTGGACTGGTGGCAAAATGGAAATAACAGATTTGTCTTCTTTTTCTTTCTTTGTTTATAAATCAAAATATGTTTTGTGAACCAGTGCTATACTTTTGATTGCATTATAGTATCAATAGTTATTGTTTTGATTCAGTGAATATTCTTAAGGGATATATATATATATATAATGTCAGATTTATTGATTGGTAATTTGATAACTGATACTTATAGTATGACATCTTAAGGAGAAAGTTATTACTTTGTAACTGACACACTGTTTTCATTCCCCGATATTGATATGATGTAAAAGACCAAAAAAATATCATTATAAATAGATTAAAATATTTTTGTTAACTGATGTTGGTATTGTGATATTTTCTAAACAAGAGAGAACATTAACATTGTTATAAAAACAAAGCTATTTTTGTACTTAATGATTTGAATAACTGAATTTTGAGAAGGTATTTTGTATGCCCCATGGAAATTATTACAAATGTTATGAAATACTATATGACAGCATGTAATACAAGAAAAAACATTTGATGGAGGATTGTCTTTAATGCAAGAAATTGCAGATTTTAAATATAAAGAAATATTTTCATTGACTGATTTGAAAATTTGTACAGGTTTATGGTTGACAAATGTCAAATATGTCATTTGTTCTTGGTTTATGGAATGTTTTATTGACAGGATTTACATATCATTCAATGACTGTAGACACAGAATATCCTAATACAGTGTTGATGTGATGTTTATTTCGCTTGCAAATAATTTTTGACCTTCTGTTAAAAATGTCTTATTTTTGATGGCATCAAATAGACAATAATACCTGCAAATCTTGTAAATTTAGAAGAATGTTATAATGTAAGAGTTAAATCAATATGGGCGCTAGAATCATAATGGTACACCTTCCCATATTCAGCTTTGTTTTAGACATGTAAGATATTTATTTTTTCTTATGTAGTAGAAAAGCTTTATCCCATAAACCTGTATTAATTCACCAAGAAGAAGCAAAATGCCTTGATCTAAGTAACATGCACAACGGTTAATGTTTAGCTATTTTTTTACTTAATGTGAAATAAATGTCTTATTTGTTTGTTTTTAAATGTTAAAATGTGATAGAATAGATCTGGCAAAAGTTTCCTATAAGGTGCTATATTATTACACATCTTCAATAAATGAATGGCTTGTTAGCTTGAACTGAGTTTTATTACTAAGCATATGCCCATCTTAACGGTTGCTTGGCCAATTTTGCTAAAACTCCGATAGAATTGTATTTGACATGCTAATCTATTTTCTTTGTATCATTTGATAAAAACAGGGGTGGGAATTCTCCTCGGATCAGCTGTTTTCCTCTCATGAAACATTGCGTCATTGTGTCAGATGGCACAGATTTTAACCTAGGATTTCAAGAATTTCTGGGACCCCTCTAGATTTCCTCTTTTTAACAGTTCACCAATTCCCACCCCTGTTAAAAATAATATTATTTTTATCATCGTATAAGTTTACTATCCAATACTTGCATTAACCAAAGTAAATTTGTTAAATAATTGCACAACTTTCAAAGTTTAATTTAGTTATTATTAAGTGTGGACAAAATGTTGTGTCCGATATTGTGAATATTTCATCACTCATATCACCTTGGCTTCAACTAAAACTTTATAATCCATTCTTTAACTTATTGTTTTCTATAACATGAAACAACTAACAATACATATTTATTTTGTGTGTAAATATTCATTCAGCTTTTTAAATACCCTTGTATGTAGTTTGTTTTGATGAATGTAATGTTTGAATCTCATCAGAGCATTTGTGGTGTTTTTATTATTTATTTGACATGACAAAAAAAGAAGAAAAATCATCATTCATTTCAGAAACAGACGGAGTACTTTGTTCACATCATTAGCAAACACATGACACACTATTTATTTTATTGACTTTTTGAATTCAATAAAATAAAATGTTCAAAGCATTGATAAAATTTTGTTTTGTTGTGTTTTATTTTCATCAGACCTTGCCATTTAAAGAGACATTCCTGAGTTTGCTGCATTTTAAGATGTTTCCGACTAATAAAATATTTATATGATTAAACTTATGTATTAAATATATTTTCTTGTTTAGAATATCAGCGTCTGTATATTTAATGTGTTTCTGGTCATCTTAATATTTGTAAGAAGCCCAAACTGGATTTTGTCTTCAAATAATTTCGTATGTACGAAAATAAAATATTTTAGGAACTAAAATGAAATTTAATCTAGTACAAATATTAGTACGATCAGAAACACGATTAATATACAGCCACTAATATTGTAATCGGATAAATATATTTGATATGTAATTACAATCATTAAAAAGTCTCTTTTAATGGATAACATATTAAAAAGTGAAGCAAACTCGACTACTGGACACACATTATGCTAAATATTTCATACAAAGATTAATTATATAAATACAACTGCAACGGATGCTGCCATCTTCGTCACTTACAATAGAAGTGGCTATATCCATGGAGGCTGTGTATATAGCTTCAGATCCTGTCCTGGACGGAGGAGCCGGCCGAGGCCACCACCTGTGCCCAGGACAGATGTGCGCTACAACAGCTTGTTCTGAATGTGCATGTTAAACACTCTGACCTGATAACTTCAACTAATCAGTGCTGGTCATCTACAGGGCGGTCATGTTTTTGGAAGAAAAGCCCTGTGTGTAAGGCCACCACACCGTGTGTAAGGCCACCACACCGTGTGTAAGGCCACCACACCGTGTGTAAGGCCACCACACCACATATAAACTTTCCCGTTCCCCATCTAGTAACAAACTATTTTACTTCATGTTCTTATAGCTCAGATGTAGAGTGCTCGTTCCCCATCTAGTAACAAACTATTTTACTTATGTTCTTATAGCTCAGATGTAGAGTGCTCGTTTCCCATCTAGTAACAAACTATTTTACTTATGTTCTTATAGCTCAGATGTAGAGTGCTCGTTCTCCATCTAGTAACAAACTATTATACTTATGTTCTTATAGCTCAGATGTAGAGTGCTCGTTCCCCATCTAGTAACAAACTATTTTACTTCATGTTATAGCTCAGATGTAGAGTGCTCGTTCTCCATCTAGTAACAAACTATTTTACTTCATGTTATAGCTCAGATGTAGAGTGCTCGTTCCCCATCTAGTAACAAACTATTTTACTTCATGTTATTATAGCTCAGATGTAGAGTGCTCGTTCCCCATCTAGTAACAAACTATTTTACTTATGTTCTTATAGCTCAGATGTAGAGTGCTCGTTCTCCATCTAGTAACAAACTATTATACTTATGTTCTTATAGCTCAGATGTAGAGTGCTCGTTCCCCATCTAGTAACAATCTATTTTACTTCATGTTCTTATAGCTCAGATGTAGAGTGCTCGTTCTCCATCTAGTAACAAACTATTCTACTTATGTTCTTATAGCTCAGATGTAGAGTGCTCATTCCCCATCTTGTAACAAACTATTTTACTTATGTTCTTATAGCTCAGATGTAGAGTGCTCGTTCCCCATCTAGTAACAAACTATTTTACTTCATGTTATAGCTCAGATGTAGAGTGCTCGTTCCCCATCTAGTAACAAACTATTTTACTTCATGTTATAGCTCAGATGTAGAGTGCTCGTTCCCCATCTAGTAACAAACTATTTTACTTCATGTTCTTATAGCTCAGATGTAGAGTGCTCGTTCCCCATCTAGTAACAAACTATTTTACTTATGTTCTTTTAGCTCAGATGTAGAGTGCTCGTTTCCCATCTAGTAACAAACTATTTTACTTATGTTCTTATAGCTCAGATGTAGAGTGCTCGTTCTCCATCTAGTAACAAACTATTTTACTTATGTTCTTATAGCTCAGAGGTAGAGTGCTCGTTCCCCATCTAGTAACAAACTATTTTACTTCATGTTCTTATAGCTCAGATGTAGAGTGCTCGTTCCCCATCTAGTAACAAACTATTTTACTTCATGTTATAGCTCAGATGTAGAGTGCTCGTTCCCCATCTAGTAACAAACTATTTTACTTCATGTTATTATAGCTCAGATGTAGAGTGCCCGTTCCCCATCTAGTAACAAACTATATTACTTATGTTCTTATAGCTCAGATGTAGAGTGCTCGTTCCCCATCTAGTAACAAACTATTTTACTTCATGTTCTTATAGCTCAGATGTAGAGTGCCCGTTCCGCATCTAGTAACAAACTATTTTACTTATGTTCTTATAGCTCAGATGTAGAGTGCTCGTTCCCCATCTAGTAACAATCTATTTTACTTCATGTTCTTATAGCTCAGATGTAGAGTGCTCGTTCTCCATCTAGTAACAAACTATTTTACTTATGTTCTTATAGCTCAGATGTAGAGTGCTCGTTCCCCATCTTGTAACAAACTATTTTACTTATGCTCAGATGTATAGCTCAGATGTAGAGTGCTCGTTCCCCATCTAGTAACAAACTATTTTACTTCATGTTATAGCTCAGATGTAGAGTGCTCGTTCCCCATCTAGTAACAAACTATTTTACTTCATGTTATAGCTCAGATGTAGAGTGCTCGTTCCCCATCTAGTAACAAACTATTTTACTTCATGTTCTTATAGCTCAGATGTAGAGTGCTCGTTCTCCATCTAGTAACTAACTATTTTACTTATGTTCTTATAGCTCAGATGTAGAGTGCTCGTTCCCCATCTAGTAACAAACTATTTTACTTCATGTTCTTATAGCTCAGATGTAGAGTGCTCGTTCCCCATCTAGTAACAAACTATTTTACTTCATGTTATAGCTCAGATGTAGAGTGCTCGTTCCCCATCTAGTAACAAACTATTTTACTTATGTTCTTATAGCTCAGATGTAGAGTGCCCGTTCCCCATCTAGTAACAAACTATTTTACTTATGTTCTTATAGCTCAGATGTAGAGTGCTCGTTCCCCATCTAGTAACAAACTATTTTACTTAGAGTTCTTATAGTTCAGATGTAGAGTGCTCGTTCCCCATCTAGTAACAAACTCTTATAGCTCAGATGTAGAGTGCTCGTTCCCCATCTAGTAACAAACTATTTTACTTATGTTCTTATAGCTCAGATGTAGAGTGCTCGTTCCCCATCTAGTAACAAACTATTTTACTTATGTTCTTATAGCTCAGATGTAGAGTGCTCGTTCCCCATCTAGTAACAAACTATTTTACTTCATGTTCTTATAGCTCAGATGTAGAGTGCTCGTTCCCCATCTAGTAACAAACTATTTTACTTATGTTCTTATAGCTCAGATGTAGAGTGCTCGTTCCCCATCTAGTAACAAACTATTTTACTTCATGTTCTTATAGCTCAGATGTAGAGTGCTCGTTCCCCATCTAGTAACAAACTATTTTACTTATGTTCTTATAGCTCAGATGTAGAGTGCTCGTTCCCCATCTAGTAACAAACTATTTTACTTATGTTCTTATAGCTCAGATGTAGAGTGCTCGTTCCCCATCTAGTAACAAACTATTTTACTTCATGTTATAGCTCAGATGTAGAGTGCTCGTTCCCCATCTAGTAACAAACTATTTTACTTCATGTTCTTATAGCTCAGATGTAGAGTGCTCGTTCCCCATCTAGTAACAAACTATTTTACTTCATGTTCTTATAGCTCAGATGTAGAGTGCTCGTTCCCCATCTAGTAACAAACTATTTTACTTATGTTCTTATAGCTCAGATGTAGAGTGCTCGTTCCCCATCTAGTAACAAACTATTTTACTTATGTTCTTATAGCTCAGATGTAGAGTGCTCGTTCCCCATCTAGTAACAAACTATTTTACTTCATGTTCTTATAGCTCAGATGTAGAGTGCTCGTTCCCCATCTAGTAACAAACTATTTTACTTCATGTTCTTATAGCTCAGATGTAGAGTGCTCGTTCCCCATCTAGTAACAAACTATTTTACTTATGTTCTTATAGCTCAGATGTAGAGTGCTCGTTCCCCATCTAGTAACAAACTATTTTACTTCATGTTATAGCTCAGATGTAGAGTGCTCGTTCCCCATCTAGTAACAAACTATTTTACTTCATGTTCTTATAGCTCAGATGTAGAGTGCTCGTTCCCCATCTAGTAACAAACTATTTTACTTATGTTCTTATAGCTCAGATGTAGAGTGCTCGTTCCCCATCTAGTAACAAACTATTTTACTTATGTTCTTATAGCTCAGATGTAGAGTGCTCGTTCCCATCTAGTAACAAACTATTTTACTTATGTTCTTATAGCTCAGATGTAGAGTGCTCGTTCCCCATCTAGTAACAAACTATTTTACTTCATGTTCTTATAGCTCAGATGTAGAGTGCTCGTTCCCCATCTAGTAACAAACTATTTTACTTATGTTCTTATAGCTCAGATGTAGAGTGCTCGTTCCCCATCTAGTAACAAACTATTTTACTTCATGTTCTTATAGCTCAGATGTAGAGTGCTCGTTCCCATCTAGTAACAAACTATTTTACTTATGTTCTTATAGCTCAGATGTAGAGTGCTCGTTCCCCATCTAGTAACAAACTATTTTACTTATGTTCTTATAGCTCAGATGTAGAGTGCTCGTTCCCCATCTAGTAACAAACTATTTTACTTATGTTCTTATAGCTCAGATGTAGAGTGCTCGTTCCCCATCTAGTAACAAACTATTTTACTTATGTTCTTATAGCTCAGATGTAGAGTGCTCGTTCCCCATCTAGTAACAAACTATTTTACTTATGTTCTTATAGCTCAGATGTAGAGTGCTCGTTCCCCATCTAGTAACAAACTATTTTACTTATGTTCTTATAGCTCAGATGTAGAGTGCTCGTTCCCCATCTAGTAACAAACTATTTTACTTATGTTCTTATAGCTCAGATGTAGAGTGCTCGTTCTCCATCTAGTAACAAACTATTTTACTTATGTTCTTATAGCTCAGATGTAGAGTGCTCGTTCCCCATCTAGTAACAAACTATTTTACTTCATGTTCTTATAGCTCAGATGTAGAGTGCTCGTTCCCCATCTAGTAACAAACTATTTTACTTATGTTCTTATAGCTCAGATGTAGAGTGCTCGTTCCCCATCTAGTAACAAACTATTTTACTTCATGTTCTTATAGCTCAGATGTAGAGTGCTCGTTCTCCATCTAGTAACAAACTATTTTACTTATGTTCTTATAGCTCAGATGTAGAGTGCTCGTTCCCCATCTAGTAACAAACTATTTTACTTATGTTCTTATAGCTCAGATGTAGAGTGCTCGTTCCCCATCTAGTAACAAACTATTTTACTTCATGTTCTTATAGCTCAGATGTAGAGTGCTCGTTCCCCATCTAGTAACAAACTATTTTACTTCATGTTCTTATAGCTCAGATGTAGAGTGCTCGTTCCCCATCTAGTAACAAACTATTTTACTTCATGTTATAGCTCAGATGTAGAGTGCTCGTTCCCCATCTAGTAACAAACTATTTTACTTCATGTTCTTATAGCTCAGATGTAGAGTGCCCGTTCCCCATCTAGTAACAAACTATTTTACTTCATGTTATAGCTCAGATGTAGAGTTCTCGTTCCCCATCTAGTAACAAACTATTTTACTTCATGTTCTTATAGCTCAGATGTAGAGTGCTCGTTCCCCATCTAGTAACAAACTATTTTACTTATGTTCTTATAGCTCAGATGTAGAGTGCTCGTTCTCCATCTAGTAACAAACTATTTTACTTATGTTCTTATAGCTCAGATGTAGAGTGCTCGTTCCCCATCTAGTAACAAACTATTTTACTTCATGTTCTTATAGCTCAGATGTAGAGTGCTCGTTCCCCATCTAGTAACAAACTATTTTACTTCATGTTCTTATAGCTCAGATGTAGAGTGCTCGTTCCCCATCTAGTAACAAACTATTTTACTTCATGTTCTTATAGCTCAGATGTAGAGTGCCCGTTCCGCATCTAGTAACAAACTATTTTACTTATGTTCTTATAGCTCAGATGTAGAGTGCTCGTTCCCCATCTAGTAACAAACTATTTTACTTCATGTTCTTATAGCTCAGATGTAGAGTGCTCGTTCCCCATCTAGTAACAAACTATTTTACTTATGTTCTTATAGCTCAGATGTAGAGTGCTCGTTCCCCATCTAGTAACAAACTATTTTACTTATGTTCTTATAGCTCAGATGTAGAGTGCTCGTTCCCCATCTAGTAACAAACTATTTTACTTATGTTCTTATAGCTCAGATGTAGAGTGCTCGTTCCCCATCTAGTAACAAACTATTTTACTTATGTTCTTATAGCTCAGATGTAGAGTGCTCGTTCCCCATCTAGTAACAAACTATTTTACTTATGTTCTTATAGCTCAGATGTAGAGTGCTCGTTCCCCATCTAGTAACAAACTATTTTACTTATGTTCTTATAGCTCAGATGTAGAGTGCTCGTTCCCCATCTAGTAACAAACTATTTTACTTATGTTCTTATAGCTCAGATGTAGAGTGCTCGTTCCCCATCTAGTAACAAACTATTTTACTTATGTTCTTATAGCTCAGATGTAGAGTGCTCGTTCCCCATCTAGTAACAAACTATTTTACTTATGTTCTTATAGCTCAGATGTAGAGTGCTCGTTCCCCATCTAGTAACAAACTATTTTACTTATGTTCTTATAGCTCAGATGTAGAGTGCTCGTTCCCCATCTAGTAACAAACTATTTTACTTATGTTCTTATAGCTCAGATGTAGAGTGCTCGTTCCCCATCTAGTAACAAACTATTTTACTTATGTTCTTATAGCTCAGATGTAGAGTGCTCGTTCCCCATCTAGTAACAAACTATTTTACTTATGTTCTTATAGCTCAGATGTAGAGTGCTCGTTCCCCATCTAGTAACAAACTATTTTACTTATGTTCTTATAGCTCAGATGTAGAGTGCTCGTTCCCCATCTAGTAACAAACTATTTTACTTTTCTTATAGCTCAGATGTAGAGTGCTCGTTCCCCATCTAGTAACAAACTATTTTATGTTCTTATAGCTCAGATGTAGAGTGCTCGTTCCCCATCTAGTAACAAACTATTTTACTTATGTTCTTATAGCTCAGATGTAGAGTGCTCGTTCCCCATCTAGTAACAAACTATTTTACTTATGTTCTTATAGCTCAGATGTAGAGTGCTCGTTCCCCATCTAGTAACAAACTATTTTACTTATGTTCTTATAGCTCAGATGTAGAGTGCTCGTTCTCCATCTAGTAACAAACTATTTTACTTCATGTTATAGCTCAGATGTAGAGTGCTCGTTCCCCATCTAGTAACAAACTATTTTACTTCACGTTCTTATAGCTCAGATGTAGAGTGCTCGTTCCCCATCTAGTAACAAACTATTTTACTTCATGTTATAGCTCAGATGTAGAGTGCTCGTTCCCCATCTAGTAACAAACTATTTTACTTCATGTTCTTATAGCTCAGATGTAGAGTGCTCGTTCCCCATCTAGTAACAAACTATTTTACTTATGTTCTTATAGCTCAGATGTAGAGTGCTCGTTTCCCATCTAGTAACAAATTATTTTACTTATGTTCTTATAGCTCAGATGTAGAGTGCTCGTTCCCCATCTAGTAACAAACTATTTTACTTATGTTCTTATAGCTCAGATGTAGAGTGCTCGTTCCCCATCTAGTAACAAACTATTTTACTTATGTTCTTATAGCTCAGATGTAGAGTGCTCGTTCCCCATCTAGTAACAAACTATTTTACTTATGTTCTTATAGCTCAGATGTAGAGTGCTCGTTCCCCATCTAGTAACAAACTATTTTACTTATGTTCTTATAGCTCAGATGTAGAGTGCTCGTTCCCCATCTAGTAACAAACTATTTTACTTATGTTCTTATAGCTCAGATGTAGAGTGCTCGTTCTCCATCTAGTAACAAACTATTTTACTTATGTTCTTATAGCTCAGATGTAGAGTGCTCGTTCTCCATCTAGTAACAAACTATTTTACTTCATGTTATAGCTTAGATGTAGAGTGCTCGTTCTCCATCTAGTAACAAACTATTTTACTTCATGTTCTTATAGCTCAGATGTAGAGTGCTCGTTCCCCATCTAGTAACAAACTATTTTACTTCATGTTATAGCTCAGATGTAGAGTGCTCGTTCTTCATCTAGTAACAAACTATTTCACTTCATGTTCTTATAGCTCAGATGTAGAGTGCTCGTTCCCCATCTAGTAACAAACTATTTTACTTGTGTTCTTATAGCTCAGATGTAGAGTGCTCGTTCCCCATCTTGTAACAAACTATTATACTTATGTTCTTATAGCTCAGATGTAGAGTGCTCGTTCCCCATCTAGTAACAAACTATTTTACTTATGTTCTTATAGCTCAGATGTAGAGTGCTCGTTCTCCATCTAGTAACAAACTATTTTACTTCATGTTATAGCTCAGATGTAGAGTGCTCGTTCTCCATCTAGTAACAAACTATTTTACTTCACGTTCTTATAGCTCAGATGTAGAGTGCTCGTTCCCCATCTAGTAACAAACTATTTTACTTCATGTTATAGCTCAGATGTAGAGTGCTCGTTCCCCATCTAGTAACAAACTATTTTACTTCATGTTCTTATAGCTCAGATGTAGAGTGCTCGTTCCCCATCTAGTAACAAACTATTTTACTTCATGTTCTTATAGCTCAGATGTAGAGTGCTCGTTCCCCATCTAGTAACAAACTATTTTACTTATGTTCTTATAGCTCAGATGTAGAGTGCTCGTTTCCCATCTAGTAACAAACTATTTTACTTATGTTCTTATAGCTCAGATGTAGAGTGCTCGTTCCCCATCTAGTAACAAACTATTTTACTTATGTTCTTATAGCTCAGATGTAGAGTGCTCGTTCCCCATCTAGTAACAAACTATTTTACTTATGTTCTTATAGCTCAGATGTAGAGTGCTCGTTCCCCATCTAGTAACAAACTATTTTACTTATGTTCTTATAGCTCAGATGTAGAGTGCTCGTTCCCCATCTAGTAACAAACTATTTTACTTATGTTCTTATAGCTCAGATGTAGAGTGCTCGTTCCCCATCTAGTAACAAACTATTTTACTTATGTTCTTATAGCTCAGATGTAGAGTGCTCGTTCCCCATCTAGTAACAAACTATTTTACTTATGTTCTTATAGCTCAGATGTAGAGTGCTCGTTCTCCATCTAGTAACAAACTATTTTACTTATGTTCTTATAGCTCAGATGTAGAGTGCTCGTTCCCCATCTAGTAACAAACTATTTTACTTATGTTCTTATAGCTCAGATGTAGAGTGCTCGTTCCCCATCTAGTAACAAACTATTTTACTTATGTTCTTATAGCTCAGATGTAGAGTGCTCGTTCTCCATCTAGTAACAAACTATTTTACTTATGTTCTTATAGCTCAGATGTAGAGTGCTCGTTCCCCATCTAGTAACAAACTATTTTACTTATGTTCTTATACCTCAGATGTAGAGTGCTCGTTCCCCATCTTGTAACAAACTATTATACTTATGTTCTTATAGCTCAGATGTAGAGTGCTCGTTCCCCATCTAGTAACAAACTATTTTACTTATGTTCTTATAGCTCAGATGTAGAGTGCTCGTTCTCCATCTAGTAACAAACTATTTTACTTCATGTTATAGCTCAGATGTAGAGTGCTCGTTCTCCATCTAGTAACAAACTATTTTACTTCACGTTCTTATAGCTCAGATGTAGAGTGCTCGTTCCCCATCTAGTAACAAACTATTTTACTTCATGTTATAGCTCAGATGTAGAGTGCTCGTTCTCCATCTAGTAACAAACTATTTCACTTCATGTTCTTATAGCTCAGATGTAGAGTGCTCGTTCCCCATCTAGTAACAAACTATTATACTTATGTTCTTATAGCTCAGATGTAGAGTGCTCGCCTGGGATACAATTTTCCTTAACCCAACTGGTATATCAAAAGCTGTGGTATGTACTGTCCTACCTATGGGAAAGTGCATATAAAAGAGCCTGGCTACTTTATAGGTAAGAGTTGCAATCGCTTTCCTCTTTCTCTTGACCATATGTCAAATTAACCACACTTTTAAACTGCTGAGATGGTGTTAAAAGTATATATTCCTTTCTTTTGTATTTGCATGGTTTTGGTGTTCTTGGAGGCATGATGTTCCCTAGCCCGAATACTCTGACGGTAAGAGAAGAAGAAAGAAGTTTGTTCTGTTTAATGATGCCACTAGAACACATTGATTTTATTAATCATCGACTATCGGATGTCAGACATGGTAATTTTGACACGGAGAGGAAACCCGATACATATTTTCATTAGTAGCAAGGGATTTGTAATAACCACCATCGCACAGACAGGATAGCATATGCCATGGAACGAGAAATAGCCGACGGGAATCGACCGCAGATCAGACGTGCGCTTTACTACTGGGCTACGTCTCTCCCCCCCCCCCCCCCCCCCCCCCCCCCCCCGCAAAGGTAAGAGAGCTGGACGTACATTTGGACAGTTATCACGCTCCCTAACGTGATAATTGTCCAAATGTCCGTCTAGCTCTGTTACCGTCAGAGTATTCGGGCTAGATCTACCTGAATTGATACTCATCCGTGGACCCATCCTCTGATTTTTGTTTTCCTGTTACTACCTGTGTGCTACGACTGGTATATTATATTGCCATGTTATGTACTGTACTGTCTATGGAAAAAGTGGATTCCTTGCTGCCCCCCCCCCCCCCCGATCCACCTCAGATAAATCAGTGTGCTGTAGTGGTGTCGTTAAACAAAACAAACGGTATATACTACGCTCTGGTTCATGAAATGATCTTGGCTTCTTATCTACTGATTGAACCCCCATCCCCACCCACCCCAAAAAAATAACAACAACAACAAAACCCACCCAGCAGAAGACTACATTGTTGTGCTTTTTTTTACTGACCCCCCCCCCCCCCCCCATACACACATTATTAAAAGCTAGATAAGATATCCCGAGTACTCTGCCCTTCGAGCGAGACGATTATAATTTCTCTCTCAGCCAGAGATAACACTATAACAAAAACACGCAATTTCTGCCTAACCGTCCAAATGTTCGTCTAGCTCTCGAACGGCTGAGTACTCGGGATAGATACGGTCACAACGCCTACACCATCTGAAGATTATGTATGTTTGAATTAAGCATTAAGTATTAATGAGATGATTTTCTCCAATTCAAAGAAACACCGCAGGGGGTAACACTAATATCGCGCTGTCACTTTGTTGTGAGTTAAAGCGCCCTGTCTGACATATTACTGTCGCTTCATGCAAGGGGAAAAACCCTACGGTGGTTTCTGTGAAGGTGTGTTTTAACCAGTGTTAGTATGGAAATGATTCTATGAAAAACAAACAAATTAACAATAATTTCCAGTACATAACATGCTTTCTAAGGTAGTCAGGTGCTTACAAATGGGGAGCATGCCGTTGTGTGAAAAGGTGCATTGATTTGAGAGAGAGAGAGAGAGAGAGAGAGAGAGAGAGAGAGAGAGAGAGAGAGAGAGAGAGAGAGAGAGAGAGAGAGAGAGAGAGAGAGAGAGAGAGAGAGAGAGAGAGAGAGAGAGAGAGAGAAAGATAATAAAAAGCACATACATGTGTACCGTACTTTACGATCGTACCATTCAATAAATATATTAATACGTTCAGCAATGATTTCGTATTTATTTAAGTACACATGTAATAATCTGTACATTTGGAGGGTGTATGCTATGAAACAACCTGAAGAAGAATCAGTGTAATGACAATTAACCTCATTATTGAGCTATAGCCGATACTGGGATACGAACCCAGTACCGACGAGATTCGAGGACAAAGTAGGAAGGATGTGTCGTTGGGAGAGTGAAGGTCCTCATAGTAAACAAAACTGGCATTAATTAATTGGAGCATGTTGTCAAAACATCTTTTGGACTTGGGATCTTTTATATCACTTTCCCCATGAACTTAAAACAGCTTCGAAAATATCGTATGTACCACGGTCTTTAATGTAGCAGTTGTGGACCACTGGCTGGAACGGGAAAAAACCCAATGCATAGATTACGATTGATCCTGCTAGTTATCACACGTCAGGCAAATGAATAAATGTTTAACGACTCCTCAGCACGAAAAATACATAGGCTATTAGATGTCAAACTATGGTAAACTGAATGAATGAATGAATGAATGAATGAATGAATAAATGTTTAACTACTCCTCAGCACGAAAAATACATCGACTATTGGGTGTCAAACTATGGTAAACTGAATGAATGAATGAATGAATAAATGAATGAATGAATGAATGTTTAACGACACCCCAGCACGAAAAATACATCGACTATTGGGTGTCAAACTATGGTAAACTGAATGAATGAATGAATGAATGAATGAATGAATGAATGAATGAATGAATGAATGAATGTTTAATGACACCCCAGCACGAAAAATACATCGACTATTGGGTGTCAAACTATGGTAAACTGAATGAATGAATGAATGAATGAATGAATGAATGTTTAATGACACCCCAGCACGAAAAATACATCGGCTACTGGGTGTCAAACAATGGTAAACTCAATGAATGAATGAATAAATGTTTAACTACTCCTCAGCACGAAAAATACATCGGCTACTGGGTGTCAAACAATGGTAAATGTAAAAAATAATGTGAACGTCAGGCAAATACTCTACCACCGTGCTACATCTCCTGCCCTCAAAAGTTGAAAACCAAATACATGTATATGTATATATGTTTTGTTGTGTCCACCTGTCAAGAAATATGATATGCGGACTGACAGGTGTGTTACAACATCGTCGGGTCAGTAGGTATGTTGAGAATGTAACACACAGGGTTCGGACACTACGCGGTTACAACGTTAGTGTTTGCTTGTCCAGCGAGCGGGCTGTAAACAAAAGAAAGAGAACTGGCCGATCTTGGGGGATTGTTGGACAAACAGGATATAATTAAATTTGATCATTGCAGTTTCGGACTGCCGTGACACGATCCAGCGGAAAGGTATGTCACGTACAGTTAAGAAATTACATACAGGTATTGTATCAATTGTATTTAACAGGCTTAGGAAAATACACATCCAGTGAAAGTATTTGAGAATAAAATTTTGAATCGAATAGATGGGAATGTGTGTTTGTCTGTTTTGGGTTTTCTCTTGTCTTCTCTTTTTTAAAATCGTGAAACAAATTCAACTGAATCCAATTCAAAGGTGTGCATGTTTGTATAAAATATTTGTTGTTTTATTTATAGGTGTGTAAAACGGGTGGTCAATCAGAAAATTTAAAGGCATATTGTCACAGACCACTGACCTATTTAATGGTCTAACAAAGTATTACCTGAACAAAGATAATTTGATTTGTCCCTAAATGTACTTTATTCAACCATCTTCATAACCACCATACTCTATTAATGACATTTTGTAAAAATAACTGAATTATGGCAATGGTCTATAATTAAAAAAAACTAAAATTGACAAGAGGGATGACATGGATTTCACTCCATCATGGTTCAGTTAAGTTGATGCGATAGCTAGATTTGGTTTCCAACAATTAATATAATTTTTATTTATTATATTTATTGTCCATTTTTAAAGAAATAAGGTCCTTAAATCAGTGACAGTATGCCTTTAAGCATGTTTTTTAAGGTAAACAACTTCACAACAAACTAATGTTCTGTGTATACAAAGGATACTGAGAACAGAAAGATTGACAGCAAGCGAGATTGTTGTTACTCGTACATCAATATTAAATGGAAAATTCCTGAGTTTGCTGCATTGTCAGATGTTTTCGACTAATAAAATATTTCTACGATTAAACTTACATCTTAAATATATTTTCTTATTTAGAATATCAGTGTCTGTATATTCAATTTGTTTCTGGTCGTCTTAATATTTGCAAGATGCCCAAACTGGATTTTGTTTTCAAATAATTTCGTACGTACAAAATAATATATTTTAGGAAATAAAATAAAAGTACAAATGTTAGAACGATCAGAAACGTTTCATATAAAACCATTAACATTTTATGCAGAAAAATATATTTGACATGTAATTACAATCGTTAAAAAGTCTCTGTTAGTCGATAACATCTTTAAAATTGCAGCAAACTCAGGAATAGAGAAAAGAGAGAAAACAAATAAACCGTAAAAATACATGAAAATGTATGATAATTAACTATGGAGCTGGAATCACACTGCTGTGCTTGTCATAAGTAATTTATTAATGTCATCTCTCGGTAAGTACCCAGTAGATACGTAATACTAATATGTAAAACTCCCAATGTCTGGTGTAAACCTCGTCGGCACGGACAATTACTTATAGACGCCTTTTTGGTTGCAATACAATAATTTACGTAGTGCTTAATAATTACGGTATGTTCCAGGTGTATATAGGGTGCCTTCCACCCACCCCATCCCCCAAAAAAACCCCACCAAGACCCCCCCCCCCCCCAACAAACAAAAACAAAATTTGTGTTTCTCTTTCTCCAATGATAATCAATCAATCAATCAATCAATTTTATTTGCCACAGCTGTCATTCAGCCATTGACTGAAACTTACAAATACAATGATAAGGAAATTAGTTTAGCGTCCTTAAAGGAACATAACACCTGTAACAACACTAAATATATATTTAGTATGAACATGATATTTATTTTAAAGATATTTGTACGCCTATATTTATTTATATATTCCTTTAATTGTGTTTGCTATTTAAGCCACCTAACTAATTTTACGTCAGACAGTTTAAATTTATCTTTTGATTATGTCAATGTTCGTCTCAATATCAAATAAATGTATTGCAAACAACACCAAGGCAGTAAAATGAAGACTCATTATCTACAACCGTTATGCAGTTGATTGTATTATCTGTTTAGATACTTATCTGTGTATTTGTATGTCATATACTAAATAAAGCGAAATTTGATTATTATTGTGGGTATTTTAACTCTAAAGGTGAACAAAATCTGTGAAAAATTGTAATGCGTCCAGTTTGAGACCACACTGTCCAACTTAAAGGCGAATGTGTCGGAGTAACGAATTTTGAAATTATTATATGTTGCACCATATTTCAGCTAATACACAAAATAAAGTCTGAGGAATACTATTTATTGTACAGTAATGGTTTAATACATCACGAATAATAAATATAACGAGCACTTAAATTTATTAAAAATGTTAATTAGAAGAAATACGTCAAAAGAAATACATTTCAAAATCTCATGGCGGCTATTTTAAATATGGTGCCACGCTCTCTCAAAAACCTAATATTGTACTATTATTTAGTGCCAAATTTGGTGCTTTTATCACAATGGTTTTGGGGTTTGTTTTGTGCTAAGAAGTGGTACTACATTATCTATTATTTAAAACACCAAGGGGGTCCTACTCACGATCTCTTTACCCAATATGAATAAAAAATATTTATTAATATGATAACAGCAGATCGCTAAGAAAGGAAAGGAATATTAGGGTTTTTTATTTTTTGGTAACACCTCAGCATATTTAAGAAACCAGCTAATTGATGTGTGTAACAATGGGATCAACATTGGTGTCTATGGATTCTATAATTTTTAAAGCGGGTGGGTAAACGTCCCCCGACCCAACATCGATTCCAAGGGATATGTTTGGAAAGCGTTTCAAATACGTAAACTTATCATATAAGTTGTAATTTTATCACAACTGAAAAAACTTCTTTGTTTCATGTTAGTCTCTGTATGAAGAGTACATTATCACATTCGGCCCGAAATGTTTCATGTTTGAGTGACTAAAACAGCTCTTCTAATTTATCTGAATGGTAATTTAAAAAGAACCCCGAAGATTTAGAGAAATAGCGTATACCTGTTTATTATATAACATTTAGTGAAATATCTTAAAATATCAGTGAAATAAAAGTGTTATCAGTCACTCAGTGACGATAACACATTTTAGAGTGAAAATGTCACTATTTCACTCTAAAATATGTTATCGTCACTGTTGAAAGTATTGTCTTCATTGTAAGAAAGCCGGAGCTATTGTTCTGCTGGCATTTTAAAAATAAAGGTAAATTGCCAAAAGTTATATAATAAAAAAAAAATTCATGTTTTTTGTCAAATATGATTTATATCTCATCTTGTGAAGTTTGCAATCATATCTCACGAGTCGCGCTTTCGCGACGAGTGTGATATGATTGCAAACTTCACTCGATGAGATATAAATTATATTTGACAAAAAACATGAAATATTCTTAATTTATTATCCACATTGTTCAAGAGATGCAGGGGAATATAACGAGTATGAACCACGCGTATCATTATAATTCCACGTGCATTTCGATGGTTTGCGTTGTTTGTTTGTTTCTTTGATTTGGTTTGGTTTATGTTTTGACTGACATAGTAATTATTTATGGAATTATTTCCTAGGGATGCAACGTTACAACGGCGGTCCTGACCTCACAAAGTGTGCATCACAGATAAGGAAATAGGATCTGCAAGTTTAATTAGTTATTGCATTCAAAAGTGATTGTTTTTTCGAGTGAATAATATATTTTTTTTAGCACATTCACATGACGATTGCACGAAATTATTAAAGTCGTTTAAGAAAATTTTGTGTTATACCCTAGCGCTCTGTTTCGGGGAATAACCCAATTATTCACCAACTCGTTAATAATTTTCGTATGATCCTCGCACTCAAATAATAACCTCTGTACACACTCATGTAGTAACTTCTGTGCATGCACATACGTAATCGTACAGGCGACAAATAGCAAACGAAACTGAAAAACAATTATTGTTGTATATAAAATAATATTTTCAACCAGTGATATTTAGACAACCGTGATTTTAATTAAAAGTGTAATGCCAACGTGTAATCAATATAATAATTAATAATAACGAAATGAATAATAAAACTGAATTAAAATTTAAAATATTTTATTGCACAGTAAACTTTGAGCATTCAAAACTGTGGTTCAATAATTTTATAACATACATATTCAAGTATATTAACATAGTCATGATTAAAAATTGAGCAAATCATATTTACAAAACTTCATATCACCCCCCCCCCCCCCCCCCCCAGTAATTCATTAACAGTTATACATATGTATAAACAAAATTATATGTACAAATAAAGTAATATACATGTTTTTTGTATTTACAAATCTGCGTAACTTGTGCACATTAAAAGGTAATCAATTCCTTTTGCATAGTTCAAAATATTTCCTGCAAGTCATAATGAACTGATATGACCAACAAAATATGTATTTCAAATAAAGACATAATATGCATAATTATATATTACAATCATAATCAATAACATTCTATTGTTTTCTACAAGCACTTTTATAAATAATACCTTGGCATCTTGCGTAGTAATGAATTTCAACTGTCCGTCATCTCTGTACCATTGGCAAGAACCTTTATAAATAATACCTTGGTATCTTGTGTACTAATGAATTTCAACTGTCCGTCATCTTTGAATCATTGGCAAGAACTTTTATATTCTTGGCATCTTGCGTAGTAAAGAATTTCAACTGTCCGTCATCTTTATACCATTGGCAAGAAACGTTTATAAATAATACCTTGGTATTCTGCGTAATGATGAATTTCAACTGTTTTCTCATCTCTGTACCATTAGCAAGAACTCACATACTGTATATAGTACTTATTCTATCATCCTTCAAACTTTTTTATACCAAACTGCGTAAAACAACTGCTATAATCAGTTAGAGCGCAATAATTGCGTAGTTCATAATGGAAAACTGTGAGTAATTTACAACCGGAACTGTGGCTGGGATGAGTATTGAGAGCAGGAATACGACGGCTGCCCTATGGACGACGGAAAGCTGGACAGACCTGGATTGGCAGACGTCATCGACGGCACCTGGCTGATGGGAAGATACGAATTGTTCATGTTCAGTGGAGAATTCCCCAACGGCGACGTCCCCAGCGGAGACCCCGTCAGAGAATTGTTCATGTTGTTGGCGTTGTAGTACGCAGAGTACCCTGCCACCGTCGCCGCGGGATTCCACGATTCCGATTTGGCCGCAAGTCCGTACTGCTGGTGTTGGGGTAGTCCTTGGGAGAGAGCTCCAAGCCCCAGGTGATTCAGACTCGGGTATCCCTTGTAGCTCTGTGGGGTGCCGTACAGGCTGAAGTGTCCGAAAGAACTCACGTGCTGGATGGTGGCCGATTCGTTGCGTCGAAACTTCTGCAGCTTGAATCTCTTAGCGCGGCGCAGGAAGCTTCCGTTTCCGAACATGTCACCACACCCTGGATGCAGGGCCCAGTAGTTTCCCTTGCCCGGTCTTCCCGGAGCCCTGGGCACCTTCACGAAGCAGTCGTTGAGGGAGAGGTTGTGCCGAATGGAGTTCTGCCAGCGCTGTTGATTCTCCTTGAAGTACGGGAACCGGTCCATGATGAACTGGTAGATCTCGTTCAAGGTCATCATCCCAGAACCGGAACTCTCTATCGCCATGGTGATGAGAGCAATGTACGAATACGGCGGCTTCACGTCGGCGAAGCGTCGGTTCTGTTGGGACAACGTTGACGTGCCGGAGAAACTTCCGACGTCAAGATCGTCATCATCATTGTCATCATCAACGCCATTATCGTCGTCGTCGTCGTCGTCGTCAGACAGCAGAGAGCTGGTCGGCGTACGAGACATGTCTAATCGCTCCATCTGTTTGCTGTCCATGTTGTGGCCAATTCTAGGTTCCATGGCACCGGAAGTAAGTACAGTCTGGTCCGGAAGTGGCGCTGTTTGCTGAATGAGATGCGATACCGCCATCATGCACGAAGATTTGTCCATCATCCTACTTCCGTCAAGAATCAAGTTAGCGGCGGTTCTGTCCATAATCATTATTAAGAAACTTGAATTTCAGTAACCGCTTGTCGTGAAAGTTTGTACACTGTACTATATCCCAAGGATATATCAAAAGTAGAAAAAATATTAAAAACCAACTTGTAAAAGCACAACAGCGAAATGACCAACTGTTATCTTGTTGGTTCAAATTCTAAGATAAATGTTTTTTGCAGTGGGTGGCTGGGTA